>NW_007795210.1:1268-1486 GCF_000696425.1 Galeopterus variegatus | reverse complement strand
TTACTTTGATCGATGAGCTCTGTCTGATGAGTTTACTTAGATCGATTAGCTTTCTCTGATGTGTTTACTTAGATCAATGAGCTTACTCTTATTAGTTAAATTAGATCGATGAGCTCGGTCTGATGAGTTTACTTTGATCGATCTGCTTGGTCTGAGGAGTTTACTTAGATCAAACATCTTGGTCTGATGAGTTTACTTAGATGGATTAGCTTTCTCTG
>NW_007795210.1:0-388 GCF_000696425.1 Galeopterus variegatus | reverse complement strand
TTTACTTAGATCGATGTGCTTGGTCTGATTAGTTTACTTTGATCGATGTGCTTGGTCTGATGAGTTTACTTTGATCGATGTGCTTGGTCTGATGAGATTACTTAGATCAAACATCTTGGTCTGATGAGTTAACTTAGACCAATGAGCTTGTTCTGAAGAGTTTACTTAGTTGGATTAGCTTTCTCTGATGACTTTACTTAGATTGATGAGCTTGGTCTGATGAGTTTACTTAGATCGATGAGCTCGGTTTATTGAGTTTACTTAGATTGATGATCTTGCTCTGATGAATTTACTTAGATCGATGTGCTTGGTCTGATGAGTTTACTTTGATCGATGTGCTTGGTCTGATGAGTTTACTTTGATCGATGTGCTTGGTCTGATGAGTTTA
>NW_007795209.1:0-1486 GCF_000696425.1 Galeopterus variegatus | reverse complement strand
ACGGGGGCAACACTGAGGGTTGCAATCCGTTGCTGGACAGGGAAAAAAGACAAAAAAAAAAAAAAAATTAGTTTGTGGGAAGTAATTTGCTTCTCATTAATTAATAGCACATGACTCTCTTGGACATTGTTACTGCCAAGTGTGCATATATATCTAGTGAGATATACAAAGTGAATAGGGGACTCTGAAACCACTAAGATCATGTGTAAATTTCAGATGATGGCAACAGAAGGGTTTATTTTAAAGTGAATTAGAATGTTTTAAACTTCCTAAATATTTATTTATGACAGCACATCCCAGACTTATTTAGCATATTGATTGGTATGTAATTGAATCAGCTGAATCACTTAAGGTAGCATATTTCATTTGAAGTAAAAGAAGGGAAAAAAATCCATATTGATGTTGACAATTTTGATATCAACAATAGAAGGTGAGGTGTAGGATACAGTCCTGATTAATAGGTACAGGACCTAAAGACTGGAGGGGGACATAGGAGTACATACAAACATGTACATATACATATACATAACCAAATACATAGCATTCTCATATTGTAAGGACAAATACAAATTAAAAATAGGAGACAATTCTTTCTGTTGAAAATAAGAGATATCCCTCCCTTTATTCTCAGAGCATTTATTTTAGAAAATTTATAATTATAAATACTTTTCCTTCTCTTTGAAGTGTGTATAAGCCCTTTTGGAAAATAAATAGGTCTTTATGAGAGAGCAATGTCTTTCCCAAGGACCTGGGAGCACTTCTTGGAAATGTAAATATCATTGGAGATAGCAATCTTTCTCCCTAATTTTGTGGGAGGGTAGAAGCATAATATAGGCAGGCCTATTGCTTCAAATTGCAAAACTACTTCTTCTTTATAGAGGTATGAAAGTTTGCTTCTCCTCTTGATATAGACAATTAGCTGGCATAGATGGTCACCCCAATTACAATGTAAATTTAGGAGTATAATATGTGACATATGGTACTGTTAAATCCTTGTACTTGAGAATTAATCATTGTTTATCTCAAAAAACATGTATGTAACGGGTTGTATCTGCTTGGTTATATAAAAGGTGAAATTTCTTTCATTTCTACAATCTCTTAGCATAGTGCCTGTGGTGTGCAACACGTTGTGGTTTAATACTTACATAATAAAAGTGTTTTCTGAAAAATCAGGTGGGAAAACCTGATATTAAGATGTGGTTTTGACTGAGGCTCAAGATGGCGATGGGTCTGGAGCGGCCGTGCCAGGAGACAGCGTGACCCTGAGAAGTGTGCGCTGTGATACCAGAGTACTATTTGCATTTCCAAGAGCAACAAAAAACGAATAAATCTTTGAACAACTAACCTACAATGACAAAAAAGCAGCTACAGGTTCGAGGTTTTAGGGCTGTCACAAAAGAAGATTCCTGAGAGCGCCCAAGCCACGCTGCGGGTTCGAGTGAGCAGCCCGAGACAACAAAGGCCAAGTAAGTCAGCAGAGACGACA
>NW_007795208.1:0-1486 GCF_000696425.1 Galeopterus variegatus | reverse complement strand
TATGAAAATAATTTTTGTAAAACCACGCATACACACACACACACACACACACACACACACACACACACACACAATCTATTGCTCCATTGCTGCTTGTTAGCAAATATTAACCAAGATATTTATGCCATGAGATTTACTGATGAATGAATCTAAGGAAGAAAAGAACGACCACAGTAGTGCAGTGGTCTTACAGAGGGAGGGGACATTCCTAGGGCTACAAAGTGGGGGTGGGGGTGGTGGTGGTTGGGAGACAATTGGGTGGGAACACGGGGGACAAAAGCAATTTCAAGTTATTACGGACAATTGGGTGGGGACATGGGGTACAAAAGCAATTTCTGATAATTTGTATCATGAAAATTCATAATAAGTAAATTAATTAATTAAATTAAAGAACACTTGCTGAAACCTTGGCTATGACTATGCATAAGTCTGTTCAGTTGACCATTTTGAATTCATTAAAGCATCCATACTGGTTTCTGGTATACTAGTTATTATTTTTTCTTATGTACGGAATATGCTATTAGAAAGAAAGCTGGAAAATGAAGAGATAAGTACATTTAGTTTTTTGGATGTTTGACGTTGCAAAATGAAAGTAAATTTTGTTTAATTTTGCTGTTGGGAAGTTATTTTTATTAGATAAGTATATTTAGTTTTTTGGATGTTTGACGTTGCAAAATGAAAGTAAATTTTGTTTAATTTTGTTGTTGGGAAGTTATTTTTATTAATTATGTTATCATAATGAAGTGTTATTATTTTGGTTGAATTAGGTCATTTTTACACCCACATTTCCTGGTGTATTCGTATAACAAATCAGGAGTGTTGTACCCAGATTTTTCATTTATAAAGGTAAGTTTTGGTTTCTACTGTGTGGGTTTTCATTTTTTATGTGGTTAAGGTGCCATTGTTGGGAAGAAAAGCAGTGCTTTTATAGTCCACAGAGTTTTGAGCAAACAGATCACAAACCCAAATTGTGCCATTGTTGGGAAGAAAAGCAGTGCTTTATAGTCCACAGAGTTTTGAGCAAACAGATCACAAATCGTGTATGTAGTGTGGCAATTACTGAGAAAGCATACTGAATAGATCAGCTACTTTTTAAAATCTACAACTCAAGAATCACTTGTTCAAAAGAGATAAACTATTTCTGGAAATATTAGTAAAAGTTTAAGAGGAAAAAAGTGGGTGAAGGAACAAAGATACACTGAGAAGTTTTAATTGATATTCATGGGACTGGAGCAGTAGAGAAACCTTACAAATTACTTTATAGAAAGATCTCGGGGAAATGGTGGGAGTGAGGATGCAAAAGCACATGATGTACAGAATCTGAATAGGTTCACGAGCAAAACATTGGAATTTCAGTTGTATCCCAGAGTCTCCAAAAGGAGTCAAGAAATTTCTGAAAGTATGTGAAGAACTTAGTTTGACTCAGTAAGATATTTATTTCAGCAGAACAGACAATTGGGAAGAAACAAATGCAAGTAATTGGTCA
>NW_007795207.1:0-1486 GCF_000696425.1 Galeopterus variegatus | reverse complement strand
TGCCTTCCTCCTGCACCCCTGGATGTCAAAGCCACAGAAACTCCAGCCGTCCCTGTGAATGAGCTTTGAGGAGAAACCAGGCGTTCTCAGCCTTGGCACTAGGGACACTCAGTGACTTAGAAAACATTTCTTAGGCTGGCAGGCTAGTTCAATGGGTTAGAGCACAGCCTTATAACACCAAGGCCATGAGTTCAGACGTCCATACTGGCCAGCCACAAAGAAAGAAAAAAAGAAAATGTTTCGATCTAGGACATCAGGAAGGTTTTATACCATTTGACCCCAGATAGTAGTTGTGCTTTTCTACTCATATATTTTCTTTAGCTCGTACTTAGGAGTAACATTCTCCTGACTGTAGGAAATCCAATTTCAGTTTCTACTTTGTCCGGGAAATGCATGTGGAGTACTGGTGGGCTCAGTAGGCACTCAGGAAGGTTCCCTGTGTGGAAGTGATCCGACTTAAGCTGAATCCTGTAGAGGACATAAATGGATTACAAACACCTGTAGGAGACAGTGGGTGGGAAGAACCGGGAGGCGGGAGAACAGCAGACAGGCCCGCTCTGAGCACCCGGGGCCGGCTGACTTCACGTCCTTTCCTTCCCTGGCCTGGCTCATCACTTCAACAAATACACTTTCCCCAGGGGACTTCCAGTAGGATCGGGACCGCCGGATGGCCTTCCAGTCGCTCTGACAACTTTCTGGTTGAATAGTTGGTTGATCCCTGGCCTGTGAGAAAGGTTTGTCCTGCTTTTCTTCACCAAACTTCTGAGTTTCATCTCCAGTAAGAAAGAGCGTCTCTGATAATGGGGCCCAGGAAGGGCAGGGAGGGAGCCCCTTGCCTCCGTTCCTTCTCCCCTGCAGAGGCCACCCTGGGCACAGTTCCCGGTCTTTCCCCTCTACGTCCAAGCCAGGGACCTGCCTGTGGTGGTGTCACCTGTAAGTCTCGTCCCTAACAGGGTGTGCACAGAGCGGGGACCCACCTCTAGCAGGGCCTGTTCCTCGCAGCTGTGTGCAGCCGGGGCTCTGTAAATCTGCACCTAGAGAACATTTCAGTCTTCAAGGACAAAACCGCAACACTTTTGAGTAACTTTGACTAAACTTTATGAGGGTTGGCTTTGAAGCTGTGACTTCCTCACTGCCACGTCCGTTGTTGTGTTCGTAGAATTATTTGATAGCAGTGTTGTTGTAGCAGGAGGCTTCTGGTCTACCGCAGCCCGTTCCACTGTGGGACAGAAACCGTCTCCCCACCAGAAGTCGTCACTTACAGGGGAGTCAAGGAAGCCCAGGCACAGGAGCCGGGCACCTGGAGGGGCTGGGGCAGTCCTCTGGATCAGTGTGTGACATTCCACTGAAATGAACAATTTTTTTTTTTTTTGAGACTGGCCGCACTGCGCTCAGCCAGTGAGCGCTGTGAGTGCACCGGCCATACCTATATAGGATCCAAACCCACGGCGGGAGCGCTGCTGCACTCCCAGCGCCGCACTCTCCC
>NW_007795206.1:0-1486 GCF_000696425.1 Galeopterus variegatus | reverse complement strand
GGGTGGAAGCTCCAGGCAGAGAGAAAATGATAAGAGGGCAGAGAAACCATGGCTGGTCCAGAGAACTGTGAGTAGCTGAATACTGAGACTCAAGGTTTGTGGATGAGGTGGCAGATGAGGCTGGGGAGATTTTCTGGGGACAAATCATGAAGGGCTTGTTCACTATCCCCCATGATTTGGACTTTATATGGCATCATTGTAGGACTGACATGAAGACGTTTGACCTTTAGATAGATGAGTAGCTGCATCCTAGAATCAACTCGTAAGAGAGGTCACAAGAGGCAAGTGTTGCAGCTGTTGCAATGACCAGGGTGAGAAATAGCTGAGGTCCGAACTGAGTGGTGGTGGCAGATGGGAAAAAATGGATAATTACAAGAGACAACATGGAACTTGTTCAATGGTTAAGTGTTGCTGCTGAAAAAAGAGGAGGAAGAAAAACACACGGGCATATGAATTAAACAACTGGGTGAATAATGATTCATTTTTTTTTAAAGGTAGGGAATACAGAAAGAGGAGTATGTTTTGAGGAAAGGCTCTGAGAATAGATGCCTATGTTTTAACCTTGATGGTGGTGACAGTGATGGCAGGGTATCACATTGCAAAATGGTAGAGCAGACAGAGATGAGAGAGAGAGAGAGAGAGAGAGATACAGACTCTCTCTTCTTTTAAAGCCCTCGGAACCACGCCCCTGACCCCCATTTTTAATCCATTCACTACCGCATGATCCTACAATCCAATCACCTCTTGAAGGCTTCACCTTTCAATTACCATAATAGGATTTCCCACCCTCTTAACAGTCGCAGTGAGGGCTGTTTCTAATACATAAAACTTGAGGGACAAAATTCAAGCTTCTGTTAGTTTGGGGGCAACATAATTCAATCCACTACAAGGTCCAAACATGATTAATGAAGTGGTGAGAGCAGATGACTTAACCTCAACTGCTGATGTGCAATGGGGTATGAGGGGAGGAAGGAGGGTGAAAGGTTTAGAAGTTTGGAAGCTTCCTTTCTAACTCTTTTGTCTCAATTTTTCTCCAAGAAGAGTTAGAATTTTTAAAAGTGCTTAAGTAGAATGAGGTGGGAAACTAGGCATGAATTCAGTCTGAAGTTCATTTGATTGACAGTTCTATACGTGCAGTTGTGCTAATGATCAAAATCAACCAAAATAAAAGCCATCCATCTTTAAAGAAAGGCAACATTGTCACCTACCAGATAGTATGTCACAAGAAAAAGATTCCAAAATTGCCAAAGCTATTTTCATTTGCTGCCTGCTGTCATTATAACTTACCTCCTATTGGAAATTTCCAGAAGGCATCCTGACTTCTACGATGCTAATTGTAGAAAACTCACTGAATTTCTTTCTTCTTTTAAAGACATTATATCTTTTTATTTCTCTGAACTGAAGATAAAATCTCCTTCAGAGTCAATATCCTAACAAAAGTTTAAGTACACATGGGAAATTAAAATGCAGTTCAAAAAAAAGAGAA
>NW_007795205.1:0-1486 GCF_000696425.1 Galeopterus variegatus | reverse complement strand
AGAAGATACAGGTGTGTTTTTCTTAGGTGTAAAGAAGCCCAAATGGCGTGGCTCGGGGATGGTGTCTGGCTATGACAAAGGCTACTGCGAGGCTAATGTCATGAATCCTGCTCACAGCGCCAGTTGTTTAGCTCATAATCCTGTTCGTGATGCCAATTGTAAAGCTAGGCAAGCATGCTAGTTGTCGCGGCTCTTTTACCTGCCGGTAATCCTGCACCAGCTGGGCCGATTGTTGAGCTAAGGCTGGGTCTGGAGCTCCCAGACCTCTCAACCCATTCACAGACTGGGTCACAAACCCTTCACACCCCAGGCTTGGTCACCAGACCCCTCCACGCCAGGCTGGGTCACCAGACTCCTTCACACAGGTCTTTAAGCTAGGCAATCAGCCACATAGTCCTTGAAACCTGCAGGTCTGGAAAAAACATAGCCACGCAGCGTGGGCACCCGAGGCAGTAAAAACCAGCCAAAGTGGCCCCGCCTTGCAGGTGCAGATTCTCCACCCACATGATGTTTTCTGAACCGCCCCTAAACCAGGCCCCAAGATGAGGGGAGCCTGACCAAATTGGTTCACTTTTCCCAAGAGATGGCAACTTGATAATGTCATCAATATTATAAGCCTTCCCTATTATGATTAGCACATGGTTTCCACTCTCATTGTCATCCTGTGTTTTCAGAATGGCTGTGGCATTTCTGTACACGTTTCAAGAAGGAAAAAAGAAGGCGGCGAAAGGGAAAAATGGCACCTGAAACATGAGAAAGCACTTTTAAAAGAACTTTAATGAAAGCAACAACAAGAACTCCTATTGACCCTCCCTACATGTAAAGAGATTGCAAAGTATATTTCTTTGGCCTGGGTGTGTTGCAACCCATAACAATATAAAGGTTCAATTAGTTAGAAGGAAGAGGGGAATAAATATTGGGTGGGTAACTAGCCATCTTTGTCACGAAAGTTTCTGGTATGTCAAAACATTTTGTAAAACAGTAATAGAGCGCACTGGATAAGTGCGCTGCTTGGGAAGTGCGGCGGCGCTCCCGCCCGAGGGTTCGGATCCCACATACAGACCGGTTCCCGCTCACTGGCTGAGTGAGGCACGGGAGCAACACCCAGGGTTGCAATCCCGTTGCCGGTCCCCGGTCTGGTACGGGGCAACACTGAGGGTTGCGATCCGTTGCCGGACACGGAAAAAGACAAAAGACAAAAAAAAAAAAACCAGTAATAGAATAATGACACTTTATCATAATATATCTAGAAATGATAAGACTAGTTACAAAACAGTAGCCCTAAATTGATTTGCTCTACTTCCCTTTTTTGAAATCTCTTTTTCCTTTGGTTTTATGGTGTTTTGTATGTGGTATAATAATTTTAAACATATGTTTTGTGTATAAACAAATATAACAAACTTGGGAACACTCAATTGTTATAGAACAATTAGAAAAGAATAGTTGGGAATGAGGAGTAACACTGGAAAAATGCAATGAAAATGCA
>NW_007795204.1:0-1486 GCF_000696425.1 Galeopterus variegatus | reverse complement strand
AAATAGTATAAAGCATGAGAAATGAGCCTCAGGTCACCATTTTGAGAAAAATCCAACACTTGTGTTTACATTTGGAAGAGAGAAAATGTATTTCTGTTCCTAATGTTAGTGATTTTCATAGTTTGTCAATTCAGCTCAATGAATATGTACACACACCTTCTATGTATATCTAGTAGGGGATAGAAGTAAGAAAAATGACAAGGACACGGTACTGCTCTCAGGGAGCTCACCTGAGTCTGATGTGTGGAGATAGATGGTTACACAAATTACAATAAAAGGCAAATCATGAGTGTTTGCTGGAGAAATGACTAATTCTGCCCAAAGAGTAGAAGGCCATATCAGCCCTTAAGAATAAACAGGTTATAAAATTTATCTATAAGCATGGCTTAACATACAGTAACCAATGCCATATTACTTTAAGATTGTTTGTTTGGGAAATCTTGCACTCTACAATTCGTAAGATGAACAAACATGTTCTGAAGATCCAGAAAGAGTTAGAAGAAGCTAAAGAAAAACTCGCAAGGCAACACAAACGGGTAAGTCTTGTGTTAATTTGTAAATGGCTAAAGAAGGTGTACCAGAAACTGGAGAAATTCAAAGTCCATTACCTTGATGGTAATTTATTTGTTCTGAGTCCAAATTATTCAGAGCTATTTGCAAAAGCAGAGGAGGAGAAAGGAGCAAGCAGTCTGCTATACTTCGTGGTGAACCTCTTTATGAAGGCACAAACTTTACTTTTTCTATAGTTCACTATCTCTGGGTCATCTTCGTGTTTGCACTTCCTAAAAGGGAAGGAGGAGAAGGGAAGAGGACACTTGTATTTCTGTGAGAGTCTCTGGTGCAAGAGGGGAAGAGTGAGAAGATTGTAGATGCTTATCACTTCCCTAGCACTATGAGCAGGGATGGGGCAGTTATTCCCAGGTTTACAAAATACTTCTCATAGTAATAAGTTGTTTAGTATTTTAGCCATTTTGGAGGGAGGCAGTGAGCTGGCTGCACTCTATGACTTAACATGATTGTACCGGTATTCTTCATGATAGTATTTTCCAGTGTTATGCATATTTACCAGAGCAGCAGTGGGAAAAAACCAAGTTTAATGACTTCTATGAATCTACAGTAAGTTTGAATGCCAGTGTCCATATATACAAATATGGATGTAAACACACACTCGCAGATCTAAAATACTGGAAGGTAGAGGGTTGTCCCATTTTATAGATGTATAAAACAAGACTCCGGGGCTGGCCCGTGGCTCACTCGGGAGAGTGCGGTGCTGATAACACCAAGGCCCCGGGTTCGGATCCCACATAGGGATGGCCGGTTCGCTCACTGGCTGAGCGTGGTGCTGACAACACCAAGTCAAGGGTTAAGATCCCCTTACCGGTCATCTTTAAAAATAAATAAATAAAAATAAATAAATAAATAAATAAACAAGACTCAGAGAGGTTAAGTAACTTGCTCAAGGTTACATAGCTAGTAAGTGACAAGA
>NW_007795203.1:0-1486 GCF_000696425.1 Galeopterus variegatus | reverse complement strand
GAATAAAGTTAAAGCATCAGAATGCAATAGAGGTTTTAAAAACCTGTGTGATAGACAAAACGATTTCTAGCTGGGTTGGCCAAATCACGTTTTCCTGCCTTGCTAGGGACACTGACCCCTGGAGACAGATGTACAGACTGAGATGTAGAGAGAAGTGGGGGTGAGAGATGCAGGGCAGTGCAGGACGCAGGGGGAGTGAGGGTGTGTGTCTGTGAGTGTGAGTCAGTGTGAGTACGTGTGCAAGAGGTGTACGTGTTTGAGTGTGTTTAGTGAGTGAGCGTGTGTGTTCATATGAGTGTGTTTGGATGTGTGAGTTTGTGTGTGTGTTTGGATGAGTGTATGTGTTGCAGAGAGTACGTGAGTGTGTGTTTGAGTCTGTGTGTGAGTGTGTGATACAAAGTGTGTGAACGTGTGCTTGGATGAGTTGTGTGTGTGTTTCAGTGCATGTCCGTGTGTCAGTGTGTCAGAGAGTGTCTTACAAATGTGTTTGTGTGTGTGTGTGTGTTAGAGAGAGGGTGGCAGTGTGTGTTTTGGACTGTGTACTGGAGATGGTCCAAAGGACAACCGAATGGTCAGTGGACCCGAGGGACTGGCTCATGAAGAGACTAGGCAGCTAAATCCATGGAATTTCACTAAATGGGGATGGGGGAAGGGAATGTGGTAACAGCCCACACACATCTGAAAGGAATAACAGCAGGAAGAGGAGCTATTGTGCCTGGCACAGGAGATTTAAGTAGGAGTAATGGGATGTAATTAAGGAAGAGGAAATGTGAGCCGCATTGTCGAGAAAACTTCCTGAGCGCTCAGCCCACGGGCACAGGGCGTGGTCCCCGGCGGGCAGAGCTGCCCTCGTGGGCCCGGGCTGCAGGGTGCTCACAGCACTGCCCGGAGCTTGGAGCCAGCTCCTCTCCCTGAGGCCAAGAGCCTGGCAGGGGAGGCACAGGACCGAGAGGTCACCAGGGTCCACGCAAGGCTCATGGCAGTGGCCACTTGTGAGCCCCAAGGCCACTTGGCCAGAGCCAGCAGAAAATGGGAGAAGTTCCTCAGGGAGTCCCAGCCTGGGCTTTCCCTGCACCTGCTGTGTCCGTGGGTCCTGAGGCTCAGAGGAACAAGGTGGAGGGTAGAGTCCCTCGGTCCTGCCCCACACACCTGTGAGCACGGGGTGGGGAGAAAACCAGGGTCCGTCCCGAGACAGCACTGAGTGGACTTCGCCAAGTCAGTCAGTAATCCAGACCCTGCACCTGTCCTCAACACCAGCTGAAAACCATGAGGCTGAAGAAACCTTCTCCCAAATTATTGCTTTCCTGCTTGATATGTAGAAAGGACATTTACACAGTGCAGCGAAGCTGGCAAGAGCTAGTCCCTCACCACGCATGGCGCCTGCCCTCTCACCACCTCCCCAGGAGACAGCCTTGCCCAGCGGTGGTGGTTAGCACTCTTCTGATTTTTTTCTTTTTTTAGTTTCATGAGCTAATTTTTAGGGGGG
>NW_007795202.1:0-1486 GCF_000696425.1 Galeopterus variegatus | reverse complement strand
GAGCACAGGTTCTGAGACAAGAGGAGCAGGCGGAGTTCACGGGACAGAGAGGACAGCGACAGGGCCAGGAGCAGTTCACCGGGAGGGGGTGAGAAAGAGAGGCTCTGAGAGGTGGGCATGCTCGGGGGCCTTGTCTGTGCCCTTGATGAAACGGGAAAGCCCTGGGAGCCGGAACAGGGATGCGGAGAGACATGACCAGGTTGGCGAGAAGAAAGATCACTGTGACCGCTGCAGTGGAAGGTGGATCCATGAGGAGGAGGGTTCCAGGAGCCTGGGCGGGGGTGATGTGGCTTGATGAGGGGAGTAGCAGTAGGACTGGGGTAAAGTGGTTGTTTTCAGGATCTGTTTTTGAGGAAAGATTTGGCAGGACTTCTAGATGAACTTGATGTGGGATGTAGCAAAAGAGAAGAATCAGCTATGACCCTTGGGTGAAGTCCTGAGCATCTTGGTGGAGACGGATGTATTGTTGAAACTGGCCAGACCGAGGAGGGGTGAGGCATGCGTGGAAGATTTAGGGGGAGAATCTGCTGTGGTGCCAGTCTGAGCTGCCACCTAAGAGGAGATACACATGGGCAGCCATGCAGACAGGGGCGGGACGTTGGAGACGGTTCAGGCCGAAGCCACGGAGAGGGTGGTGCTTAACACTATTGGCCAGATGGGGTCACCTAGAGACGAGGCAGGCAGAGAAGACGATGGAGCTTGGGGGCACCCCAACATTCAGGGCCTGGGGAAGGAGGGGGCTTCAGGGAAGACAGAAGGAAGAGGAGCAGCAGGTGACCGTGTGTCGTTGATTGCTAGAGCTGAAAATGGTTCAGGAAGAAGAGATCCACTGTCTCAGACACTCCTGAGGACGGAGATACGTCCCCTGGTGAAGTGGAGCTATGACCTTGACCAATGTGGTGTCGGTGGCAGGAGAGAGATGAATCTGGATCAGAGCAGGTTGGAAAGAGAATATATCCATGCTCTATTTGTGCACATTAAAAAGTTTTTAAGCAAAATTATATGTTTCAAAAGAACAAAATAACACTCAGGAAACAGGGGCACCATGGTGGTCTGCCATCTAAAGCCACGTTAAGGATCCCCAGAACCCTCTGGCCTTGTTCTTGAACTGTAGACTTCAGCCCTTTCTGTGCTTCCATGTGCACCACGGTCATTAGTGAGGCTGCAAGAACGCAGAGTCTTTGGAAACTCAAGCAGGTCATTAGGATGTCAGGCCACATTTCAGAAAGTGGGGGAAAAATCGTAATTGATACCCATGAAGCTGACCTCTGCTCCACATTGATTGATAGATTGGGCTCTTCCACAGAGATTCACAATGTGCTTGCGTAGCCTTTGGACGACTGCCACCCTTCCTGACAAACCCATCTTTTATATCCCCTGCAAGTGACAGCATCAGAAAAAGAGGGTCTAAATTATTTAGCTTTCTGGGTTGCCCATTTTCAATGTTTAAAATGCTGAAAACGCAAACGGCAAATAAGGGATTTCT
>NW_007795201.1:0-1486 GCF_000696425.1 Galeopterus variegatus | reverse complement strand
CACAGTGCTCACTGGCTGAGCACGGTGCGGCCGGTCTCAAAAAGGACACACACACAAAAAAATCCCCCTTCCTTGCCTGACGTGTCCAGGGACTTATCTCCCTGGGGAATGCATTTGCACCCAGAGGAACAAGACAGTAAACAGTTACCAGATAAAGTGCACATGACTTTTGGCAGGAAGCTTTTTTGTGAATATTAGGGACCTTTACTCATTGCTTCGATTTTTATTTTTTAATTTTATTTTGGCTGCTGGCTTGTACAGGGTTCCAGACCCTTGAACCTTGGTGTTATAACACCATGCTCCATTGCTCCAAGTTTTTAAAATACCTTTTTAAGA
Source organism: Galeopterus variegatus (assembly GCF_000696425.1). NCBI lineage: Eukaryota > Metazoa > Chordata > Mammalia > Dermoptera > Cynocephalidae > Galeopterus > Galeopterus variegatus. The sequence goes on along the minus strand of NW_007795201.1, from coordinate 1,150 downwards.
GATTCCACAGACATGGTCTTATTTACCATTCCCATAAGTCTTAAATAAATACAAGCTTTGTATCCCAGCTGTAGCCTATGCAAAAATATTTTAAATTTATTTGCCTCGATGTGTTGCTTGGCAGGAATATTTGTTACATGATAATACAAACTGGGCTTTAATCTTGGACTTCCTGAACAAATTTGTGATTCAGCCCCGTATCTTCCGACACACCAGCTCTTTTCAGCCTCCCGTATCTGCTGACACATGAGCTCTTTTCAGCCTCCCGTATGCCTGTGTACTGCAAGCCAATTCAAACTTCCTCGTGTAGCTGAACTCAATTAGGTAAACCTGGAATCAACAGAAATGCTCCTTATTTTAGCCAAATGCACATGAAATAGTAATTTCAGTCCATGAAGAAGGAAAGCCTGGTTGCTGTGAATTGCTTATTGTCTCAGAGACTGAATGCCTGTCCTTGTGCTGCTGTGAAGGGTTCTATGTTCTCCCCAAGCTGGGGAGATGATGTGAGCAGCCCCTTAGGAAACAGAAACCTGCCCAGCCTCCCCTGGCCCCTGCCACTCTGGACTGCCAGGAGTTCTGGAGGGCTTGGTTCTCTGGGATGCACCCTACAGCTAAATCTGAACCAGGAAAAAGAAAGAAGGGGAAAAAAATGCCGTTGACATTAAATGGCATGTGCAGGCATTGGTCTGAGGCCTAGAAAGGCAAGGTAGGGGAGGGGGTTCCCTGGAAAAAATGGGGAGATCTAAGAGATATTCAGGCAGCACCAGAAACCCCCTAATAGTTTAAAAAGTCAGGTTTATTATTTGCTGCAGCAAGAGAGATTGCATATGGAGGGAACTGGGTGAAACTCAACAGGAGGGAGTTAAAGTAACTGTGTTTGAGACCAAAGAAGTCATGGGATGGTCGTGGGAGGAATGGGTTAGATTTTGTAAACTAGAGAGAGTTGCTGGAAGAATTAATGGTCTTGTCTTTGGCTGGCTGTGGGTGAGCGGATGTTAGGAGAGTTTATGTTTAGATAGTTTGTGGAGAGTTTATGTTTGGATGGTTTGTGGTGTTCGTGTTCTGAATGGATGCGTTTTATGGGTTTTATGAGTCCTCGCACAACTCATTTTGAAAAGTTGTGTTTTCTGTTTCAATTCTCAGTTCTCCC
>NW_007795200.1:0-1486 GCF_000696425.1 Galeopterus variegatus | reverse complement strand
CTCTTTAGTTCAGTTGGTTAGAGAACAGTGTTATAACACCAAAGTCAAGAATTTGGATCCCCGTACAAACCAGCCACCAAAAAATATAAAAACTTTAGCTCAAACCATGGGCAAATATTAGGGGCCATTTGGAGTTGTTTCCCCCCCCCAAAAAAAATTCGTTTTTATAGAATTAGTTCTTGATTCATCATTAGTCCAAAGACTTTAAATTCCAACTTAGCATGGATGTGGGCGCAAAGGGAAAACTTGGGTTATGTTACCATCTCTCACTGTTGGCAACTTAAGACCTACTGTGTGAATTCAGCACACATACATCACCTGTTAAAATAACTGTATATGTGTGCATCTAGGTCCCCATGACTTGCACTTGCAAAAACACATAGGACCGTACCCCTCTCCTTAATAACCTGCATGCTAATATTCACACACACAAACAAAATCAAAACCTTACTTAGCCTTACACGTAGACAAATGCACCACATTAAAAAAACATTCTTGAAGCAAGTTGGGAGATCAGTGAGAAAATGCTGGGCATTTGGTGGATGAGAGATGGGGACAGGCAGAATGGGCCAGAATGCCTACCCTGGGGTCCACACATGCACACACCACACAGGGAAGGGGGCAGCAGTCCAGGAGCTCCTTTGCCCATCTGGGAAGATTCCCTACAGGAGACTGGCTCCTCAGGAAAGCCCCCTCCCGCCCACACACAGCCTTCCCAGGTGCTCTTTTCTCTCCACTCTTGACCTCGCCCCTTGCCTTGAATCCCTATTTATACTTCTAGCCCAGATTCCAAATTCCGAACTTGCATATCTTCACTCAGGTGTGTCTCATCAGTCTTCAGCTCAGCCTGTACATGTAACACGGACACATAAATACATGCTTGCAAAATGGGGAATGGATGGGACATGAATGTCCAAAGGTCACAATCCTCTCTCTTCTCACTAGTGGACCTGTTATTACTGCATGTCAATAACAATCAGGAGCATTTTGTCACATGTTATGATCTGCAAGGGTACTTCAAAAAGTTCATGGAAAGATTCTGATTACTTTTTAATTCTATTTTTCCACGACCTTTCTGAAGTACCCTTGTGTTTGGAGAGTCTTCAGACCCCTGGATAGTGGAGACCACATCCTGCTCATCTCCAACTCCCTCAAAGAGCCCCCCGTGATGCCTTGCCCAGAGGGAATGCTCAGTAACTGCTGGCTGAACTGAGTTTTTTTAAAAATTTAATTTAATTTAATTTAATTTAATTTAATTTAGTCAATATACAATGTGGTTGACTATTGTGGCCCATTAACAAATCCTCCATCCCTCCTCCCTCTCCCCCCTCCCTCCCAACAACCTCCTTTCTGTTCACTTGTCGTATCAACTTCAAGGAATTGTAATTGTTGTGTCTTCTTCCCTCCCCCCACCCCGCTGGTTTCTTTATGTATTTATTTATTTATTTTTAGCTCCCACAAATAAGTGAGAACATGTGATATTTCT
>NW_007795199.1:0-1486 GCF_000696425.1 Galeopterus variegatus | reverse complement strand
TCCTCGGCACTCAGCTCCCCCCGAGTCAGCTTGGTCAACGTCTGCTCCAGGTCCCACGCGCGGATGTAGTTGTCGTTAAAGTCTGTGGAGCAGGATGGATGGGAAGTGACGGCAGGTGGCAGGCGGGCTGGGCTTGTCTCCATGGACAGAGGAGGAAACTGAGTCACTGGAAGTCACCTAAGACCCTGGGGTAGAATCTAGGTCTTGCTTTGGAATCAGGCAGAGACCCACTGGGAGTTCATTCATTTATTCAACAAGTATTTATTGAGTGCCTACTACATGCCAGGCACCCTGATGACTGTTTTTCATTTATTCACTCACTCAAAAAATATTTATTGAATGCCTACTGTGTGCCAGGCACTGTGATAACTATTTTTCATTTACTTACTCAAAAAGTAATCATTGAGTGCCTACTGTGTACCAGGTGCTGTGATAACTTTTTCATTCATTCATTCAACAAGTATTTATTAAGCACCTACTAGGTGTGAGACATCATGGTAACTGTTTTTCATTCATTCATTCAACAAGTATTTATTAAGCACCTACTAGGTGTGAGACATCATGGTAACTGTTTTTCATTCATTCACTCACTCACTCAAGTGTTTATTGAATACCTACTAGGTGCCAGGCACTGAGATAACTGCTTTTAATTAATTCACTCATTCATTCATTCATTCAATAAATACTTACTGAGCACCTACTATGTGCCAGGCACGGGACACAGAGTCTGAACAAACCAGATACTGTTGCTACCCTGGGGTCTCCTCAGAAAGTCAAAAAGAAATGAACAGATTAATGAATAAGAAATTAAGCAGCACTGCCCGGTGCTAGGAGAGAAATAGGATCATGGGATGGGGAGTGACTGGGGTGTGGCCTGCTTTCGGCTTCAGGGATAAAAAGGAAATGAGGAAAAGATGTTCTAAGCAGAGGACACAGCAGAGGCAAAGATCCAGAGGCAGAAAGAGTTTGGTGTGTTCCAGGAACAGCCAGGCCAGTACTGCTGGGATGCAGTGAGCAAGGGGATGGTGCAGAGGTTCCGGGGTGGGATAGAGGACAGGGCCGGGCAGGGCCTGGAAGCCCTTGGGGAGACATTTGTGATGGGGGCTCTGCTTGGCTCCCAACCCTGGGGCCGTGCACACACCATAGATTTTGAAAGCATAGTATGCCTTGAGGTCACGGGGAGCCGTTTCGCTCATCACAGAAAACATGTCCAGGAAGTTGTCCTCAGTCATATGGCCGTCCCCATCCTCAGAGAAGACCTGGGCGATCCTCTGGCGGAAGGGGTTGTCCTGGAGACGGGAAGAGAGAGGCCATCCCCAGAGTGTCTGTGGGTCCAGGTAGTCTTACTCTCAGTACTCACCTTCCTGGGAACCTTCGAGCATCCTCCACCAAGACTCCCTCCCTCCCACGGAGCCTGAACAGAGATTCAGATAACTCACGTCCCTGCTCCTGTGGTTTGGATGACTGTGACCTCACTTCCTGCTCC
>NW_007795198.1:0-1487 GCF_000696425.1 Galeopterus variegatus | reverse complement strand
ACATAACAGCAAAGGCACAATCCATGAAAGAAAGAATTGATATGTTTGACTTTATTAAAATTAAAAACTACTGCTCCTCATAAAACATTGTTAAGAAAATGAGAAGATAAGCCACATATTGAGAGTAAATATGCAAAAGACATACCTGATAAAGGACTGTTCTCCAAAATATACAAAGAATTCTTAAAACTCAACAATAGAAAAACACACAACCCAATGAAGAAATAGTCATAAAATTTGAACAGACACCTCACCAAAGAAGATATACAGATGGCAAATAAGCATATGAAAAGATGCTCCACATCATGTCATCAGGGAAATGCAAATTAAAAAAACAATGAGATACTACTACACACCTATTAGAATGGTCAGTATCCATTGCTAGTGGAAAAGGAAAATGGTATAGCCACTTTAGAAGATGGTTTGACAGTTTCTTAAAAACTGAACAGAAGCAGGAGCCGAGAGCTGCTGCCCCCTCTGCCCAGAAGCAGGCAAGCATCAGAGCATGTGTAGGGGCCTGCACAGGAGCCAAAGACAGGATCCCACACCTCAAAGCAGCAAGGAACATGGTGAAAACGCCACTTCCATGTGGATGGCCCACTACAATCACCACCACAGCCACAGCTGCCACAAAGTCAGCTTGGCACCTCAGCAGTAGCCACAGCCACCATGCAGGCAGCCCACCAGACACTCAATTGCAGTAACACAAGGAGAGTCACTAGCAGAGACCAGAAAAAGAAGACATCTCTCTCCTCAAACTCCACTCCAGAGTAATAAAAGAAGCAACTGCTCTGCCAGATGACAAGACATCAACATAGAGATACTAGAAATATGAAAATCCCAGAAAATATGACACCACCAAAAGAATACAGTAATTCCCAAATACCAGACCCCGTAGAGCAGGAAACCCTTGAAATGACTGAAAAGGAATTCCAAGCAACAATCTCAAGGAAATTCACTAAGATAAAAGAAGATGCAATTAGACAACATAATGAAATGAGAAAAAAAATTCAGGATATGAAGGAGAAAATTCACAGAGATTAATACCTTAAAAAATAATTTAGCAGGAACTAAAAAATTCACTCGACAAAATAAAAAACACAACCAAGAGCTTAAGCAGCAGGCTAGAACAAGCACATGAAAGAATTTCTGATATTGATGATAGACTTCTCAAAATAATGAAGAGGACAAAAAAAAAGGAAAACAGAATTTTAAAAAATGAAGAAGATCTAAGAGAGCTAGCAGACAACCTTAAGTGCACAAACATTCAAATCATAGGTGTTCCAGAAGGGGAGGAGAAAGGAAAAGGAATGGAAAACCTATTCAATGAGATAATAATGGAAAACTTCCCAGGTATAGGGAGAGACATTCACATTAAGATCCAGGAGCTCAAAGATCCCCAAACAAAAAATCCTCTCCAAGACACGTTATAGTCAAACTGGCAAAGCTCAAAGACAAAGAAAGAATCTTAAAAGAAACAAGAGAAA
>NW_007795197.1:882-1487 GCF_000696425.1 Galeopterus variegatus | reverse complement strand
ATCTGTTTGCTGCAGCTACTGGAGGGAACATTTTAAGTCACAACAAACTATGAAGTATGGATCTGGAAGAAGGGTCAAAAGAATTTTCATTTCCAAGGTGAGTGGTGTCAGCACACACACACAAAAAAAGTCAAAAAAAAGTAATGGTGACTTGAATTGGTCTTCAGGGCCAGGTTACAAAAAATCACCATAGTTTCAAAAAAACTTTAACTTTGCCCCATGTATTTTCTAGTGAGATAGTGTCTTCCTGTTACTTATTGTCATTGCAGAAAGAATAAGCTTTTGTTATTCCCTTGGACCAGGGATCTTTCGTATTCAATCTCACAGGCAAGCTACAGCTTTCTCTGCTATAACAGAACCGTGTAATTACTGTTATTAATCTTAAAATCATGGGCTCTAATTTCAAAGGTTTCTTGTAACCTGAAAGTCTTTCAAAATAAAATGGTGCAAAAAATAAATCACCCCTTTGCAAGTGGCATCATGGCTTGGTAAATGCCAGCACTAAGAAGGATATAAACATATTCTCCACACATGTATTATAAACTGGGAAATGACACAATGTCATCCATAAACATGTCTTTGCCACAGCCTTGCTTAAAAATGTT
>NW_007795197.1:0-366 GCF_000696425.1 Galeopterus variegatus | reverse complement strand
CTTTTGTTATTCCCTTGGAGAAAGAATAAGCTTTTGTTATTCCCTTGGACCAGGGATCTTTCGTATTCAATCTCACAGGCAAGCTACAGCTTTCTCTGCTATAACAGAACTGTGTAATTACTGTTATTAATCTTAAAATCATGGGCTCTAATTTCAAATGTTTCTTGTAACCTGAAAGTCTTTCAAAATAAAATGGTGCAAAAAATAAATCACCCCTTTGCAAGTGGCATCTTTGCTTGGTAAATGCCAGCACTAAGAGTGATATAAATGTATTTTCCGCACAGGTACCATAAACTGGGAAATGACACAATGTCAACCATAAACATGTCTTTGCCACAGCCTTGCTTAAAAATGTTCTCACTCCCA
>NW_007795196.1:0-1487 GCF_000696425.1 Galeopterus variegatus | reverse complement strand
ACTCATCTGCAATATGGGGATGTGACCTGGGGACCATGGGTGGTTGGCTGGAGAGAACATATGTAAAGTAGCTGGCACAGTGCCTGGCACAGGGGCAGAGTGAGAAAAACACGAGGGGTATGTTGGGCAGAGGGAGAAGGGTGAGTTTCCCCCAGATCATCAGCATTTCCCCCAGTTCACACTCAGTCTTCCTCCTGGTAGAGCTGACGGGGCAGGCTGGACTTTCAGAGGGGAAGCCAAGCCCAGACAGGGAAGTGAGCATGTGTACACCATGGGATCATAGAGTCCAGCTGGTCTTCCCTGCACCCCCTGCCAGCTCCTACCCCCAACTTGGGCCGGTTGGAGAGTCTGGCCCCGGGGCTTGCCCCTGAGCCCAGCCCGCCCTCCCCCAAACCAGGGCAGATCCGTGGCAGCTCAGGCCCTGCCCCACCCTTTCCAGAAACTGGGCTGCAGAGTCGGGGTGGAGCCAAGCCTGGGAGCAAGTTGTGTCACCTGCATCCAGGCGGTGGCACAGACCGTGGCCAACTGTGATGAGGGACGATCAGCAGCAGCTCTCACCCACACCCAGCCCCCAGTGGTCTGGTCAGAGAGAAGGCCTGGCCCTGGAATCCAGAAGGAAAGAGAGGCCTTTGGGGGCTCCGAACAAAACCTCACACAAGGAGGGGCCAGCCCAGGCCGAGCATTGTTGAACCCGACTTCCCCAGACCTTGAGCCCTTGAGAGAGGCTGGTGACATGTTACACTCAAAATAGCAAGCCCAGTGGCCAGCGCTGATTCCACACTGACTACACGTGCCGCACAGCACTAATTACTGTGCTCGCTATTTCATTTAACCTTCTCAACAATCCTCATTTTTTAGACAGAAGAACTCAGGTGCAGAGAAGTGACTTGCCCAGAGTCCCAGAGCTGGGAAGTGGCAGAGCCAGAATCTGACAGGAGAAAGTGAGAATCTAGATTCAGAGCCTGGGGTCTCCAGCTGGAGGAGCCAGATTCAGAGGCAAGTGAGCCCCCGGAGAGCCATCATTGCCTCTCAGCTTTTCCTCCTCTGAAGTGGGCTCAATAGGACTAAGCCCCACCCAGGACGCAAGCTTGTTTGAGAGTAAATCTGCTGTCAGGACGGGAGGGCTCCACCTCTCTGACCCAGAGCCGAGCAGAGCTTGAAGATCATTTTCCCCAAGCACGTGGGTGCACACAGGCCACTGAGAGACCCATGAGGTAAGGGGTTGCGGCTCCAAAGAAGGGTGGGATGGGATTGGAGAGAAGTGAGAGGGTGGTCCCTGGGGGCGTGCAGGGGACATAGGTGCGGCAGGGGTCAGGGTGTCTAGGTGCGTGTAAGTCACCTCACTGAAGTCCCACCCAGTTCCTGAGAGGCCCAGGCCAGCTCTTGGCCATCTCTGCACCTTCAGTGTTTCATGCTAACCACAAGAGTGACAGATGTAATGAATGAACTGAGGAGGACACCTCAGTGCGTTTCTGTGCCCAAATCCA
>NW_007795195.1:0-1487 GCF_000696425.1 Galeopterus variegatus | reverse complement strand
CTCACTGTGGAAGTTCTTCCTCAAGCCTGAGCCCGAATGTTGAAATCTTTGATAAACCTTCCTCACTTTACTCTCCAATTAGAAGTAATCACTTCTTCCTCTGTATGCACATGAGTCATTTTTCTAAAAATAAAAATATCTGTAGCTGCTTCATTAAAAGCAAATTCACCTTTTACCAGGTGAGTAAAGAAAAGAAAATTCTGCTGAAATATAGACTTGATAGTTCTGAGGTCTGGTCTTCAGTCATTCACCTTCCTCGTGAGAGTGTCTCCTACATGTTACAGCCAACAGTATGGGGACCTCAAAGGGATCCTCTCCCTTCAACATTGTGGTCTGAGTTTGGATTTTTTAGTTCTTCCCTTAATTCTGGCAATGCAATCAAGTGAAGACTGAAATTTGAAGACAATGCATTCAGGCAAACTCTAGAAAAACAGGAAGGAAATGGACACAGTGCATAGCATGCGATCAGATGACGTGGCTGACTCCAGCATGAAGTTTTGATTTTATTAATAAAGCTCATCTTTTAAAATAGCATTTAATTATTTTATTTTATTTTAAAGAAATTTATATAGTATAAATTTCAAAAAGTAAAAGAGATATACAGCATACTTCCACATACATATTATTCATACCACGTGAATCCCCCTTTTATTAGACTTTATTTTTTAGAGCAGTTTTAGATTCACTGCAAAATTGGGAAGGTACTGACATGTCCCATATACCTGCTGCCTCCACACATATATAATGTCCCCCATTATATCAGCATCCCCCACCAGATCCATACATTTGTTACAACTGATAAACCCACATCGACACATCATAATCACCCAAAGCCCACAGTTGACATTAGGGTTCACTCTTGGTGGTGTATAGTCTATGGGTCTGAACAAATCTATTGTGACATGTATCCATTATTACAGTATCACACTAAGTAGAGTCACTGCCCTAAAATCCCTCTGTGCTTGGCCTATTCATCTCTCCCTCCCCCCCACAACACCTGGCAACCTCAAACAGCATTTATTTATCTTGATTTTTTAATGCTAACTATATTCTTCTCTAAATAGAGTGTAAACTCCTTGTCTGCAGGAATAGCATTTTATTCATCTCTAAATTGTCCATACTGACCATCACTGTATTATGTACACAATACATAATTCAACAGTTTGTGAAAAGAATTCTTGGTTTGAGAACTTTGATTTCAAAGTTTAGCTTGAGAAGATTATGACAGGCAGCAAAATATAAGCGGCTATAATATCACACCTGTGTGCCCTTCCTTATGTGAACTCTCATGACCTCACTGGACCTTAAATATCATATAATAAATAATAACTTCATTTTCTTTCTATTTCCCTTCTACTACAAAAGATGAAAGTACAGTATCCAAAACACAAAATAGCTTATGAATTGGAGATATCTTAACTTTTAACTTTTCTTGGTCCTTCAGAAATACTGAGAACTGTGACTTTGTTTTCTTATACTAAATTTGC
>NW_007795194.1:0-1487 GCF_000696425.1 Galeopterus variegatus | reverse complement strand
CACTTCTGCCCAGTATCTTGCGCTATTTTATGTGATTGCTATTAGACTGAAAACCCTTATCTTCTCATCTCTTGAGAAAATAAGGAAACACTAACCACCTGGTCTAATAATTACTAATTGCAAACTACATTGTCCTTTGCAGACAGCATTCAATTATTATTGATTAATTCTACAAACTCTTCCAAAGATTAATGTTTCTTGAACATTAGCAAATTCTGCCTGTGACTACACGCCACCACAAACCAGCTGATAAAGAAAAATTCAAACATTTAATCAACTATTCTGTCCCTGTAGTGGCATGCAAATGGTTTTTAGTTTGGAGGAAGATTTTGCTTTCTTTTTTCTTCTTTTCATTTCTTTTCTATTTCATTGAACTGACCCAAGATTAGGGTGCCATGTAGACACAACTTGATAATAAAAAGAAAGTATCTTTTTTCAGGTCATATAAATAACTGATGGTAGCCAGAGAGCAGGACAGCAGCAAGTATAAGGGTTGGGCGGGATGGGAGGGGAGTCTGCTCTACACACAGCACCGTATAACAAAAAAGAAACGAGAATCAAAAATCTTACCCTGAAGTAATGTAATTGGGGAGACAGAGGACAAAAAACCACGATTAGTCTCAATCCTATCATTTCTTGTCTGTTTGACCTTGGGTTAGCCATGTCACCTCTGTGAGCCTTCACATAAACCTAACCTGTGAAAGTGATGTAGTAGGATTTAATTAACTGTAACGGTCCATAGAAAGCAGGGCCGGAACAAAGGAGTGCTAAAAAGTGCAGTAATTGAGATAAATAATAGCTCAATGAAATGTTTTCGCTCCCGCCAAGGGTTCGGATCCCACATACAGACCAGTTCCCGCTCACTGGCTGAGCGAGGTGTGGGAGCAACACCGAGGGTTGCGATCCCGTTGCCAGTCCCGGTCCGGTACGGGTGCGACACTGAGGGTTGCGATCCGTTGCCAGACACGAAAAAAGACAAAAAAAAAAAATGAACAAACTATGGTCCATGGGCTAGCTGCTTGTTTCTTAAATGAAGTTTTATTGGAGCCAGGACCAGAATTAGGGTGAGGTGAGTGAGGCAGAGCTGTTCAAGTGCAGGGTCAGATCCCATCTTTATTTAAAATTTTGATATGGTGTTATCATGGATTTTTTTTGAATTAATTTTAATTTTTTTTAATATTCTACTAACATTCTATTATTGAGGTTTTTGAAACCCCCTTAAGTTTTGTGTCCAAGTTGGGTGACTCACTAACCTCTCTTTAATCTCAGCCCTACAAAACTCTAAGAAAAACAAAAAATAAAACACTAGGAAATTATGCAATGCATACATAATAAATTATTGAAATTATTGGCCAGCAAGTAGCTTTAATATCTAATAGGTATTAAATTTTATTTTAAACATACAAATCCCACAAGCAGCCTAATACTATAAAAACTCAAAGCAGAAAAACCATTGCTATAGGCAGGGTAGTAATGCATGAAAAAAA
>NW_007795193.1:0-1487 GCF_000696425.1 Galeopterus variegatus | reverse complement strand
AAAAAAAAAAAAACAAACTTGGATCCCTACTTCATACCATATGCAAAAAATTAACTCAAAATAGATCAGAGACCTATATGTAAGAGCTAAAACTATAAAACTCCTAGAGAAAACATAGAAGAAAATCTTTGTTATCTTGGGTGAAACAATTATTTCTTAAGTACAACACCAAAAACACAAATGACAAAAGAAAAATTGATAAACTGAATTTAATCAAAAATTTAAAACTTTGCACTTCAAAAATACTGTCGAGAAATGGAAAGGACAACCTACACACTTGGAGAAATATTTGCATATCATATATATATGTATAATAAGGGACTTACAAATAGAATTTTTTTAAAACTTTCACAACTCAATAACAAACAGACAAAAAATTTTCAATGAGCAAAATATTTGAACAGCTATTTCTCCAAAGAAGATATAGAATAAGATGTTCAACATCATTAGTCATTAGAGAATTGCAAATCAAAATCGAAATGAGATACCACTTCAAAGCCACTAGGACAGCTACAATAAAAAAGATAGAAAATAACAAGTGTTGCTGACAATGTGGAGAAAGTGAAACCCTCACACCCTGCTGGTGGGATTGGAAAATGGTGCAGCCGCTTTGGAAAACAATTTGGTGGTTCCTCAAAATTTTAAACATAGAGTTATCATGTGACCCAGCAATTCCTCTTAAGAGAAATTCTCTAAGAGAAATAAAAATATGTTTATACAAAGACTTGAACATGAACATTCACAGCAGCATTATTTGCAACAGCTGAAAGAGTGAAAACCACCCAAATGTTCACCAGCTGATGAATGGATAAACAAAATGTCATATATCCATACGATGGAATACTACTCAGCCACGAAAGGGAATTATGACGCACGCTGCAACATGGATAAACCTCAAAAATATGCGCAATGAAAGAAGCCGGACACAAAAGACCACATCCTGTATGGTTCCACTTATATGAAATGTCCAGAAAAGGCACATATACAGAGACAGAGGGCTGGGGTGGGGGTGGGGGTGGAGAATGGAGAGTGAGCATGAAGTTTCTTTTTTGGGGTGATAGAAATATTAAAAATTAGATTGGATGGTTGCACAACTCTAATATGCTAAAAATCATTGAAGTGTGCTCTTAAAGCAGGTGAATTTCATGGTATTTAAATTAGACACCCCAATAAAACTGTTTTTTTAACTCTTCCTTTGTTCCTTCCTTCCTTCTCAGATATCCCCACAGAGTTCAAATGTTTATAGGAGGTTCATTCATAGTCACCAAAAACTGGAAACAACCCATATCCATCACCTGGTGAATGAATAAACAAATTATGGCACCTCCATACAATGGAATACTACTCAGCAACAAAAAGCAATGAGGAACTGATACATATGCTACAAGGTAGACGAATCTCAAAAATATATGCTAAGTGAAAGAAGTCAGATAAAAAGTAAGTACAATTCAAGAGAAACAAATGATTCCATCACATTATGGAAAAGG
>NW_007795192.1:0-1487 GCF_000696425.1 Galeopterus variegatus | reverse complement strand
GATGACTGGAAAATGAAAATGTGGTTTATATACACAAAGAATACTACTCAGCAATAAAAAATAACAGTATACTTGTATTTGCAGCAATATGGATGAGCTTGGAGGAAAATGTTATGGGAAATATGCCAGGCACAGAAAGAGAAATACTGCATGTCCTCACTCATAAGCGGGAGCTAAGAAAGCAAGCAAGCAAGTAGGGTGGATCATGAAAGTACATTGAACTTTCAGAAGGAGAGAACAGACCTACAGTTAATAGAGGTGGAAAAGGTATAAGGGCAAGGGGGTTAGGGAGAAATTGAGTAAGTGATGCAGAGAATAACTGATTTGTAATGATGAAAGTGCTCATAATATTGATTTGATCATCACATATTGTACACAAATACTGATAGTCAACTTTGTACCCCATAAATATGTACAATCAATTATGTTTCAATTAAAAACTAAATTAAAAATGTAAATAAATGAAAAGAAGCTAGAATCCAACTCCATTATTTTCTGACATACTGAAAGGAATAAAAGAATTTTTCAATCAAGTGGTGGTTATGCAATAGTTCCCTGGATATTTAAACAACTGGATATGACTTAGCATGTAATTATACCTGTCAAATAGTAAGCTATGTGCTTTTATTGCACTTTTATAGACTATCAGAGAGTTTTTAGAACCCTTTGGTGAGGTTAAGGAATTCTGCTTGTGTGACAATATTCAAAACTACTCTTCTATGTCTTTCTAAATTTCCTTTTGTTGGGCATGGCTCCAGCACTATTTTTTCTTAGGGAGATTTTTAATACGTTTTGTATCATCTAGGTTTCTCATCTTTTGGCAAAAGAACTGACTGATTAATTGGATCCAACCCCACCACTGAAAAGGTACCAAAGGAGGATAAGCAGCAAAAAAAGTTTGGCCAGGAACTCATTATTATCTTATGATATGACCTTCAATAAAAATCTAGCATGATGGGCCAGCCTGGTGGCGCACTTTGTAGAGTGTGGGGCTTGGGAGCGCAGCGGCACTCCCACCAAGGGTTCGGATCCCATATAGAGACCGGTCTGCTCACTGGCTGAGCGCGGTGCCGGCGTGACACCGAGGGTTGTGATCCCGTTACCAGTCACGAAAAAAAGACAAGAAGGAAAAAAAAAAATCTAACATGACCATTCCCCACCTTTTTTTTAAATCCCTTTGCATCACTTGCTTAAGAAAGTCCCAGTTGGGCATTCACTTGGCCAAGTCTAAGCAATGTTTCCATGCTCTGACACCCAGAGAAGATGTAGAAAACAAATACCTACACTGCTTTCCTTTCTTCAGTTTTCAAAGGTGGATATTTATAAAATAGAGCATTTCCATAAATGAAGAAGAGAATTTGGACGCAGGCAATGAAAAAAGTTAAAAAATGACCATTGTACTACTGATCTATCAATATGTTCCATTAGAGACCTATCATTTCAGTAGTGTCCATATGAAGGTAATCACAGAACTTGGGAATACCTCT
>NW_007795191.1:0-1487 GCF_000696425.1 Galeopterus variegatus | reverse complement strand
TTACTCATATATTTGTTTACAAAGTTATTTTTTAAAATATGGTAAGAAAGAAGAAGAAATATGACATTATATCGTATGCTACAATTTCCTACATAATTACCGGTAAGGGGATCGCAACCTCCTTGGTGTGGTGTCACCCGCACCGCGCTGCCCCCTCATTCCTATATAGGATCTGAACCCGCGGCGGGAGCATCGCTGCGCTCCCAGCACTGCACTCTCCCGAGTGCACCACAGGGCCAGCCCCTACATAATTACCTTTAATGGTACCCTTTGTTTTGTGTGTGGATTCAAATTACTCTCTTGTGTCACTTGCTTTCAGCTTGAAGAACTTCCCCTGTATTTTTTGTAAGGCAAGTCTTCTAGCCACACATTCTCTTAGATTTTGTTTATCTAGTGGATTAGTCAGCTCAGTTTGCTATATCAAAATATCATAGAATGGGTGGCTTAAACAACAGAAATTTATTTTCTCAGTTCTGGAGTTAGAAGGCCAAGATCAAGATCTGGCAGCATCATTTTTTTTGCAAGGGTTCTCTTCCTGGATTGCAAATGGCCATCTTCTTGCTGTGCCTTCACATGGTACACACACACACACACACACACACACACACACACACACACACACACACGGAGAGAGAGAGAGAGAGAGAGAGAGAGATCTTGACTCTTTATAAAGGCACTAATCCTACTGGATTGGGATTCTCATTGGGGGCTTCAACATGTGATTTGGAGGGGGAACAAAATTTAGTATATAACATCTGAGAATGTTTTTATCTTGGCTTAATTTCGAAATGTAGTTTTGATGGATATAAGAGCCTTGATTAGGGGCCGGCCCGGTGGCGCACTGCTACAGTGCGCCGCTTGGGAGCGCAGTGGCGCTCCCGCCGAGGGTTCAGATCCCACATACAGACCGGCCACTCACTGGCTGAGCGAGGTGCGGGCGCAACACCGAGGGTTGCGATCCTGTTGCCAGTCCCGGTCCGGTACGGGCATGACACTGAGGGTTGCGATCCGATGCAGGTCACGAAAATAAAAAAACAAAAAGGAAAAAAAAAAAAAGAGCCTTGATTAAGAGGTTTTTATTTTTATTTATTTTTTTTCTTGTCTTACTGACTTCTGGCCTCCATGTGTCTGATTTGAAGTTAGCTGCCTATTTTATAATGAGTCACTTTCTCTTCTCACCACTAATATCATAGTATTAGAAATACTTGCCAGAGAAATTAGATAAGAGAAAGAAATAAAGGGCACCCAAATAGGTAAAGATGAAATCAAATTGTCCCTGTTCACAGATAACATGATTCTATATATAGAAAACCCAAGAGACTCTACCAAAAAACTCTTAGAGCTAATAAACAAATTCATTAAGGATGAAGGATACAAAATCAATACACAGAAAAATTAGTAGCATTTTTATGCTCCAGCAACAAACTAGAAGAAAAAGATCAAGAAAGCAAGCCCATTTACAATAGTCACCAAAAAAACAAAATACC
>NW_007795190.1:0-1487 GCF_000696425.1 Galeopterus variegatus | reverse complement strand
AATAGTAACTTTTATTGAGTATGTAATATGTGCCAGGTACTATGCTTGGCATTTTAAATGCCCTTCTTAAATCCTAACAATAACCTCTTGATTATTGCCCCCACTTTATTGACAAGGAATCATAGACTTGGATGGGTTATATAACTTGCCAAGATTTTATGGCTAGTAAGTGTCAGGCCAAGAATTCAAACTCATATATTTCTGACTCCAAAGCTCCCAGCTCACTGCTAACTTCTATGTTTTACTGCTGACAATTGAATGAAGAGATAAATGAATAAATGAATGAACAAATGGATGAACTTAACCAACTAAACCCTCCACTCCTCTAATCTTTACAACTAGTAGAACAATTTCAAGAAGCAACTGGCTGGAATTGGTGATGCAGCATGGTTGTTGAAGAATATTTCTTTGTGTGAGGCAATTTGGTCCCTTGAAAAAAATTAAACCTAAATGCTCATTAACTCTGTTCTTTAATCAACTGAATTGGCATCTAGCAAACATTAGATGGCAGATGCTTACAGTGCCAAATGTTAGGAGGTAAACTCATGGGCCACAGAGCTTTAGTCACAGTAACCAGTACTTAGCCCCAAGTGCACACAGGTTGTTTGTGGTAAATTATCTGATGACAAAAATCTCACCTTCTTTCAAGGAAAACACTCCTAATAGTCACACTCCAGTTATGGCATTTTGCCCTATCTAAGACCCAAAGGAAGCAGTAGAGGGGTATGAAAGATGTCAGGGGTTCCAGATTCCTCTCTTGTCTTGAGGGCTCAGAGAGGTGGGTGTCTTCATAGGGGCTTAAACCAGATGGTCTTTCAGTTCTTAGATTCTTTTTACCCAAAGGAGACAGATTAACTTTATTCATTTTCCTTGAAAAAGTATTCTCTAAATGAGAGCTCCTGAAATTTAGGAAAAAGTAACCAAGTGCTTAAACAAATGTTTCTGAATTTAGCTATTCCCACTTTACTGTCTTTTAAAAAATATATACCAAAAATATTTGCACATGTGAAAGCCTTCAAATACATAAGCATTTAAAGTAAAAAATGAAAAAAAAAAAAAGTAAAAAATGAAAATCTTTCTCACCCTCCTAATCTTATTTGCACATGTGAAAGCCTTCAAATACATAAGCATTTAAAGTAAAAAATGAAAAAAAAAAGTAAAAAATGAAAATCTTTCTCACCCTCCTAATCCCTCTCTTCAGACTTAACTACTGTTAACATTAACAGCAGTTTCATGTACAGATTTCCAAACATTTTCCTAAATACACACACAATATATTTATACCAATATGCCCATATAAATACATAGCCACACATATATTCTATGCAAACATAGCATTATTCTCCACATCTTGTTCAACCTACATTTTTTCTTAACAACATATTTTGAACATCATTCCAAGTCAACAGCCTACTTCATTAAGGCCGTACAGTATTTCATTTTATGAGTCCATTATAATCATTTTTATTATTCTCCTATTGAAAGCT
>NW_007795189.1:0-1487 GCF_000696425.1 Galeopterus variegatus | reverse complement strand
AGTAAATTCTACTTCCTAAAAATGGTCAAAGTTAACCATGGTGAGAACTGAGCAGTGAGCTGGGACCCCTTTATCTCTTCAGCTGAGAGCACTGGTTGCTGGCCGACTGCAAGCCGGGAAGCAAGAACCCAGAACGCAGAAGAGGTGGCTTTGGGGTAAGCAGGGAAGAGAGGTCAGAACTCTGTTCTGTCTTATTTTCTCAACTTCCTTCCTCTACCCCAAGTGGCATTTGCTCCCAAGACTTGGCCTATCCCCAAAGTGGACACACAGCATTCATCAGCTAACTGTGAGCATGCTCCAGCTCTCTTCTGTGTCTTAGCCATCGTTGTCCCATTAGAAAATCAAGAGATGACTTTAGCTTTGATTTTATTGTAATTAGGAATTGATATTTTCTTTTTCACTACCAATTTCTCCCATTTAATGGAATATTGACTATAATTCTATAATCATTCCTCTCCTTTCTCACTACCATAGCCCTAATTCAAATCTTCAGCATCTCTCATCTAGATGATTGCATAAATAGCCTCCTGCCATTTTCTGCTTAGAGTCTCTCTCCAACCCAATTCAGGCCCCACCTTGAATTCTCCTAATATACACCCTTAATCATGTTGTTTCTCTATTGAAAACTTCAATGGTCAAGAACAGAAAATTGCTTACTTATCACTTACAATGCTGCTATTCCTGCTATAACAAGTTTTTGCTTATTCAGAATCTACTTAGAGTATAATACACACACACACACACATACACACACACCAACTGGCAATAACCTAAGTGCCCACCAACAAGGGGACTTGTTAAATAAATTCTCATACACCCATGATATGGGAGAGCAGGCAGTCATTTGAAAGAATGAGATGATGGCATACAAAGATATCCACTATAGATGTGCCTTATTTGTATGTTTTATAGCCCAACAAAAATTTGAAAACATACACCAGTTATAACTTTTAGCCATCTAAAGAATGAGATTAAGGGAGAAAATAGGCTTTTATTTTCCTTTTATTACTGTTTTATAAGCTTCTGTGTTATTTACATGTGCTACAGAAAGAAGATATTGTTTTTAAATATCTAAAGGCAATAAAGGGTTTGTAAAAGCACTTGTTATCTGAAGGCTTCATTTAGAAATTGTTCCCATTATATTTTTATTTGGGGTACATTAACATATGTGTATGTATAAACCTAAAATTTAATAACATAATGTATTCACTAAATTATGTACTCATTGAAATCACAATTCGTGGTCATTCATCTTTGTATTTTCCCAGAATACTTAGCATAATCCCTGACATATATTAGGAGGTGTGTGTGTATATATATGTGAAATTTACTACAAATGTCTCTCAGTTAATAAAACATAATGGAACATAGACTATGATTCTAGAATCACTCTTTGTTTTTTGTTTGTTTGTTTGTTTCTTTTTTTGTTTATTTATTTTTGGCCACAAAACAAGTCTTAATGCATTTAAAAAGACTAACATCATAGA
>NW_007795188.1:0-1487 GCF_000696425.1 Galeopterus variegatus | reverse complement strand
TCCAGCCCCACAGCCCAGAGAGGAAATGCCAGGATTCACGTTTGGATCTACCTCCCTCTAACGCTCCTGTTCTTTCCACCTCATTACGACAACCTTGTGAAGGCTGACACTGCAGAAATAAAAGTCAAAAAGAAGTACCACATTTTCTCACTTATTGGTGGGAGCTAAAAAAAAATAAACAAATTAATTTACCCACAAACACACACACACACACAAAAAAAAAAAACCGGGGTGGGGTGGGGAAGAAGATATAACTACTATACTTTTTTTTGAAGTTTTTACAACAAGCAAACGGAAAGGACATTCTTGGGGGGGAGGGGAGAGAGGGAGGAGGGCGGGAGGTGTCGGTGAAGGGCCATAATAATCATATACATTGTATACTGACAAAATAAAAATTAAAAATAAAAATAAAATAAAAAAAAATGGAGGAATAAATTATCCATATGAATGTTTTTAAAGAAAAAAAAAATAAAAATGAAGGCTGACACTGCAGAAATAAAAGTCACAAGGTGGCAGGCCTCAGGGGTATGTCATTCTTGCACAACTGGAACGTCCTCTGTGATGACACAGAACAGCTTCTCTGCTCCAGTGCGTCAAACTCTGCCCACGCCCACGCCCCGCCTGCCACCTGTAGGGCATATGCATAAGACAGGCAGGGAAGGGGCTTCTCCTCTCCACTCCCAGCTATGGGTGCCGATGAGCTCAAGCTCCCACCTTGTCAGTGTGGGGAGCAAATGCCCCCCAGGGATCACAGAAAGGCCACTGGCTCAGCTTCTGTATCTACGAGCAGGGAATGATCCCACATGGCCTGCCTATGTCACAGGTGTGTTGGCAGGGTTCCCTCCAATGCCATCATGTGGAGGGAATTTGGGGGTTGGGTGCTATGCCAAGGAAGTAAATATTCAGCCCTGTCTTGGGTTCCCTAGACAGCGCTGCATGGGTTTTGAGCTTTGAGACAGATCCGCTGCAGCTCCCTGTTGTCAACTCCTTTCTGGTCTTGTCGTGCAGATGCAGGCCCTGTGGGTCATCTTTGCTTTGTGTTGGTTCCCAGACTTTCTGGACTGTGTTGTGCCACTTCTCTATTCCATTGTCCCTAGAGAAAAAGGGCCATCCCCTGTCTAGTCCTGGGTCCAAATCCAACTCTAGCACCACTAGCGGCTGGGAGGGTCTGAAGAAGTATCTGCTCCTCTGCAGTAATAACAGTGACTCCTGCATTTTCTCAGCTCCTCCCATGGGGCCGTGCTGCACTGCACACTTAATGTGCATTACTTTTTCTCCTATAAAAGCAGTGACTGGGCCAGACAATACCAAAAGCAGCTTTGGCTTTGGGGATCTATATGTATGAAGAGAGGGAGACCCAGTTCTCAAACTTTCCAGGTAACTGGGGAGAGAAGCCAGCAGCCAACTCAGAAGGCACCGAGAAGCAAAGGTGAGTGGCCCCACACCATAAGCAGGCTGGGGCCAGAGCCTCAAGAAAGGTGGCCCTC
>NW_007795187.1:0-1487 GCF_000696425.1 Galeopterus variegatus | reverse complement strand
TCCGAACCCTTGGCGGGAGCGCCACCGCACTCCCAAGCGGCGCATTCTCCAGTGCGCCACCAGGCCGGCCCCCTTTTTTTGTTTTTTAAAAATAAGTTTACCTTGTTCTAAAAATAAAAGTGGTTATAGAGGAAAAGTTAAAATGAAGTGGCATTTCATTAAGTGTGTTTTAGTATGTCATAACTTAAAACTTATTTCCACTCACTTAAGCCGAAGGAATATTATCCACCAAATTCATTTGTTTTTGTGTTGCTGTTTTTAGTGCCAGTTAAAGGGCTTTTACTTGATTTAGAAAGTATATTCTGGAGGCAGTTAAAAGCATAGTCTCTGGAAGCAGACTCCCTGTATTCAGATTTTTCAAGTCTGTCATTTAGTTTCTGATGGGCACTCTGTATTTCACTTCCTCATCTGTAAAATGGGGATAAGAATAGCACCTGCCACTTAGAGTTGTTTGGAACAGTACTGCCTAGCACTTTACACACAGTAAGTGCTCAGAAGTGTTAGATGTCATATGGAACATTAACACTTAGTTGCTGAGACAAACTCCCTTTTATAAGCTGAAATGTAGGATCCTTTTTATTTAATGATTATCTTTAAGAACAAAGAATTTAGCAGAAAACAGTCAGTATATTTGTTGATACTTTTATGTTGCTTTGCTTTTAAAATAAATGTTAACTTCCCTGAGAGATGATCCATTTTTAATAGCCAGTGCTTTATCTCCTTGTGATTTGTATTTGTTGTTAGGAAAAGAAGTGTGTCTCCTCTGTAAAAATGTAACTGCTCTTTTAATTAATATTTATTAGTTACTCTTTATTATAATTTAGTAAAAATTAATATTTTATTAAAATTTAGTAAAAATTAATATTTTATTAAAATTTAATTAAAATTAATATTTTTATTAAAGTGGATGCAATTGAGGTTCAGTGTGTATCTTTAAAGATCATCTTTTTAGACGGCTGTTGCTATCAAGTATTCAGACTAAAAGTACAAATTTAGAATTGGTGAAACCTGTGAAAAAATTCTTTTACAACTGATGCTGTAATTTTTTTATAGGGATCAAAAAGATTATGTTGTATGTATTCCTGATTACATATTTGAAAACTCCCCTTTTCATTCGTGGTTGCCAGTAATGGCTAGTTAGATTGAGTTATTTGAGTAATGGGTGAGCTCTTTATAAATCTGATAGCCTTACAACAGTTGTTCTCAACTAGGGGCTATTTTACCCACCACAGGACATTTGGCAGTGTCTGAAGACATTGATTGTTGCAACTAGGGGCTGTTACTAGCATCTGGTGAGTAGAGGTCGGAGATGATGCTAAACATCCTACAATGTATAGAACGATGCCTCCTAGCAAAGAATTATCTGGTGCAAAATGTCAGTGGTATTGTTGAGAAACCCTGCCTTTAACATTTTCTTGCTTCATCTCATAGCTGAAAAGCTATAGATAATTAATGTGGAGAGTCTTCACAGAGAGCTTCTTTACTAG
>NW_007795186.1:0-1487 GCF_000696425.1 Galeopterus variegatus | reverse complement strand
CCCGGGGCCTTGGTGTTATCAGCACCGCACTCTCCCGAGTGAGCCACGAGCCGGCCCATACCCACTTGTTTAATCTTTAGAACAACCTTATAACATCATCTCCATTTTACAAATAAGGAAACTGAGATGCAAAGGGTCTTATAATTGACCCAAGATGACACAGCTAATAAGTGGCAGAGCTGAAATTTGAACCTAAATAGCTGGCTCTTAAACCCACACTTGTTTTTTTTTAGCCTTTTTATTGTAAAATAAGATGAATAGAAAGCCACACAGAACAAATGCACAACTTAGTGAATTATTAGAAGGCAAACACCCTTCAAATCAACCTCCCGATGAAGAAATAGAACTTTGCAAACACCCCAAGAAACCCCCTCTGCACCTCCCCCACAATCACAACCCTCTCCCTCCTTCTCTCTAAAAGCAACTGCTATCCTGATTTTTATAGTCGTAAGTCCCTGTGTTTTTTTGTGGTTTTTCTTCACCCAAGTGCACATTCCTAGACACTATCACTTAGGCCCATTTTTATTTAACTTGATGCTTTTTAAGTCTCTTTTAATTTACAAGTTCTTCCTCCACCCTTTTCTTTTTCTTGTAATTGATCTGTTGAAGATCCCAAGCCATTTGACCTGTAGAATTTCCCAGTCTGGATTTTGCTGATTGCATATTTATGGTACAGCTCAACACGTGCATCTGCTCCTGGATTTCCTGCAAATTGCCCACTGGATCTGGAGGCATGATCAGACTCAGATTCGGTCCTTTTGGCAAGACTCTAGGTGGTGTTATGTTCTTCTATCAGGGACATCTAATGCCTAGTTTTCCGCTTTATGATCAGAGCCCATGTTCTTAACCACACTGCTATGAATATGTCTCCCGGCTACCCTCAGCTGCCTGAGTTTTCTTTTACTCTCCGGACAGATTTGTCCCTGAAGGTGAACCCTTCATAGGCACCAGGGTTTCTGCTGCCATGGGCTGGTTAACATAACAAGGCAGCTCCTCAGAGTTCCCATCTGAGCCTCTCCACACTCCAAGGTCTGCAGTGGGATTTGGCCCTGCCTCTCTGTTGAGCGTTACCTCTCTCTGTTCCTCCCACCAGGCCAGTACACCAGACAGACAGAAATCTGCTTAGTTTCCCAAAGGGGCCATGCTCTTCCTTACTTTTGGGCCTTTGCATGTGCTTTTCCCTAGACCAGAAACACTCCCCCGCCACCTCTTCTGACTAAGCACTGCTGATCTTCAGGTCCTAGCAAATCTGTCCCTTCCTCCCTACCCCCACCTTGACAGATCGGACAGTGTATGAGTCAGGGTTCTTCAGAGAGACAGAACCAATAGGATATGTTATAAATATATGAGAGGGGATTTATTAGGGGAATTAGCTCACGTGATTGTGAAGAGAAGTCCCATGACAGTCTGTCTACAAAAATGGATGCTGGGGCCGGCCCGGTGGCGCACTGCTACAGTGCACCGCTTGGGAGCGCGGTGGTGCTCCC
>NW_007795185.1:0-1487 GCF_000696425.1 Galeopterus variegatus | reverse complement strand
ATTTTTTTTTCTTGCTTTATCTTAATAAGCACAACTTTTAGTCTCTATTCTCTGACATATACCTTTTCATTTTTTTCAATTTTTCTTGCTCTTTACTCTTCCCAGTGTGGATTTTTATTTTTCTCTTTAAGAGAGTTCTCTTCTATAACTTCTTATTTTATCTCATCTTTTTCTCTCCTTATGGCCCTCAAATGGAAGTCATAATCTCCCCAGATAATTATAATTTGTCTAAATCAGTCATAATTGTTTTATTTATATCAGTCCAGGTCAGTGTAAAGAAGAATCCACTGGGAGCTTTTTCACAAAGATTTTCTCTCCTAAGAAAAAGACTTAGGGAGAGTCATCCCTTTTTGTCATGTGCACATTAATTTGTATGAATGTGGTACACAGAGCTGCTGCATCCATTTTGAGGTCATGCAGTGAACCAGCCCGAAAACAAAGAACTGATTCAATGAGGTTGAAAGAAAACAGAGACCCTAATAACAACTTGACCTGTGTAATGAGCCTACATGAGCATCCACTCTGCTGCCATACTTCTAGTTATAGGAGCAATTAATATACTTATTGTTTAAGTAAACTCACATCAAAATTGTTATTTGCAGCCAACAACATCCTCATATTGGTGCCTGTTTCTATTTCATATTGGCCATGTTATTGGAGTTTTATTAGGAATATAAGGCAAATATTCTCATTTTACTCTTGTTCTTATAGAAAATTATTTTCAGAAGCGTGTTTTTTTCTCTGAATCTTCAGGATAATTCTTAGCCTTTATGTTGAAAAATCTTTCCATAAACCCTATGTCATGCTGTTTAATACTACCCTGTTTATTCATCCTTGAGACATCTTCTGATGGTTTATTTTACAAAGGACAGAGAACATGAATGGCTCATCCTGATACTTAGTCTATTGTGTACTGGTGAATTCTTGCTTTTGTATTTAGACCTGCCTGAAGTAGTGTGTCCAGCATGTGGTAATGTTTTCAGCCACTGGTGTGTTTAGATAGTTGGCTAGATAAAAAGATAAAGAGATAATAGTGTCATCTGTTCTACTGAAGAGACAAATTTTTCTCTAATTAGCTTATTTAACTATGGTTAAGAGTCAGATTGTACTGTAGTTCTTTCTGGACAAGGGGAGTACATAAAAAAAACTATATCTATCGGTGTGTTAAATGCTTAAATGCTCCTACTTATTGCTCATCCAGCAGCAGCACACAAGACTTTTCTGAGGAATGACATAGCACTGGATAAAATGCAACACTTCTCTACTCTTGATCATGTTGCAAACTGGGAATTGTAACTTCTGAATGAAATTTGAAAAGAATTGCTGGGAAAGTGGGGGAAGGTGCATGACACTGTTATACAGCGGAAGATCATATCATTCCCCTGGAATGTTAAGAACTTGACCTATTCCAAATTAAAGCCACTTCCGAGGAATAAAATCATGGAAAAAAAATAGTTTTAGCATATAAATCTGGGAAAGGATATAAA
>NW_007795184.1:0-1487 GCF_000696425.1 Galeopterus variegatus | reverse complement strand
ACACACACACGCACACACACACACACACACGCACCTTTGTAGGAAAGGTGGCACCTTCAATTTGTCACCCAGCTTTTGGAGGACACATGAGCCAAGCAAATGAACCAAACAATTCCGGTAACATATGCACAAACAAATATTAAAGTCTCCTTATATTTCTTTCCTATCTATCAAGTGATTCTGCTTTGTCCCCTGTCACCCTAAAAGCTATATTTGCCTAGAAGTGGATTACAACCCTTATAATTATATTTCCCAAATTAAGCCTCACAAACCCTTTTAGATGTTGCCAAGGAACATATACTTAAAAAACGTAGATCTTATAGCTGGATCAGTTTTTTAAAACATGTATTGTAAGCATTTCCACCTAAAACAGCTTATGTTCATGTTCCTATAGCACCAGGTTCTGTGTAATTTCACAAACATTAATGGGCACCCTTGATGTTCTAGCTGCTGAGTCACTACTGGCGGTGCCGAGATGCCCATCCTTGCCAGCTCCATCCAGCTCTGGGTTACACGGCATGTAGACTTGGAAAGGTGGGAGATCAAGGAGCAGAGACAAGAAATGCAAACAGATATAACCACAGGCTTCATCTGTTTTATACGCATTGGGGTTTCATTAAAGAGTTTATTTGAAAAAAATTTCCTCTGGATAAAAAACTTGATCACTACAGTCAGCTGCCAAAAAAAAAAAAATTGACCCTTGTTTAGACAATGATTAAACAAATCAAATAATCTTTTTGGTTCCTTCACTTAGATGAATCCAAAGTCTCTGGACCATTCAGTCTTCTTCAATATGACTTAAACTTTAAAGGCCAAACCATGTAAAATAATTATTTCTAGTGTGGAAAAACCTAGGCTATCATTAATTCTGACTACTCTAAACAGACTATATCAAAATATAATAGAATGATTTTATTCCATTTGGAAGACAGAGAACACAAAATTGTGATAGGCTCTTCTAGCCTGATGCTACCATACGTGTAGCTACACTTCTAAGCAGGAAGTTCAAATGGGTAGTGATTGAAATATGTTTTTTGAATGCTTGCTTCAAGTATAGTCCAGGATTACCCTAGCATGTGATTCCTACCTCTTATTTTCTATTCCAGGGCCTAACTTAGGAGGGGAAATTGCCGTGATAAATATCCAAGGACATACTGCAGCAAAATATTTGTTTTGAGTGAAAATGCCGTCTTATCTTTTAAGGGGGTTTTTGATCAATTCTGTCTGAATTATACAGTCCTAAATTATATTACTCTCTTTCCATCAATTAAAATACATAATTTCTATATAATATTAGTTTTCATCTATTCTTTCCTCTAGATAAAAAGAGACACAAGAAAAAGGCAACTCTGTTGGGATTATAAAGTTTACATTCACAGTAAAGTGTTCTTATTACCTCTGCCTCAACGTTTCTACCCCCTTGTTGTTTTTGTTTGTTTGTTTGTTTGTTTTGTCCTTTTTGAGACTGGCCGCACCGCGCTCAGCCA
>NW_007795183.1:0-1487 GCF_000696425.1 Galeopterus variegatus | reverse complement strand
CAAGTGTCCAAGAAGGCTCCTCCTATCCTCTTGAGGAGGGACCCTTTGCAGACTGTGTCTGACACGTGTTAGTTTATAAAGCACCTTTGCACCTGTTGCTGCCTGTGGCCTCACCAGTCCCTGTGGGCTGAGCGCTTTCATGCCCACTTTACTGAAGAGGAAATGAGGCCCTCCATGTCCCCACCCGGGGACGCCTCACCCTTCCAGGCCTGCTCAGTCCAGCCTGTGCTGCCCACTCTCCCACCCCCATCCCAGCTCATGCTGGTGGAGCCTCCTCTATTCTCCAGCATCTCTGGCCCTCCCTGGTCTTGGCTGGGACCTCGGAGCCATTGACTGTGTCAGGGAGGAAGGGGGGAGCCTGGGCCTTCCTGGCCTGTCAGCTCACAGTGGATCATGTGGGTCTCAGTCTTGGGATGGCAGCCTCCATGGGAGATTTTGAGGGATGAGGGGTTTGTCTTTTTATGGCTCTCCCTCCCAAGGATGAAGGTAATGTCTGACATTCGGTAGGTGCTCGGGAAACGCTGGTTGACTTGAACTGAACAGACTTCTTGCAAGGTTTTCTTGCATTTTACATGGGGTCTCCCAGCTACTGGAGCTAGGGCTGTCACCCCTGTCCAATGGAGGGGGCAGCTGAGCCTTGTGGGAATCCCAGAAGCTGGGGGCTGGAGAGGGCTCCGTGCCAGGGGCTGGGCACTCTGTGTGCTCAGGAGGCCTGGGTTGGGCCTAGCTTGGCCATTTGTTAATTGCACAACACTGATCAAGTTATTTCACCCTGGGAGCCTCAGTTTCCTCAACTGGGAAATGAGAAGAGTCATCCCTACCTCTTAGAGGGAGACCGGTGTGAGGTCCAGCATCTAAAAGTGCTCTGTAAAGCTGCAGGAAGCACCAAGGCTTTCTCTGCCCCAGCACAGGGATGTAGGAGACCTCACTTGTCTTTACCATTCAAGAGACCTTGGGGCTGGGGGCGGGGATAGGTAGGTAGCAACAGCTTGGCTGGTCTCTGCCCCGGGGAGACCCTCTATTCCTTCAACTCCCCAATCTGGCTGACGTCTCTGCCTGAGACGGGGTGTAGGGTAGCCAGCCCAGGCTGGGCCCAGATGGGGTGGGTGCCTGGCCTGGCACACCTGGAGAGGGCTGAAGGCCTCCACCCAAGGTCTTCATGAGAACCCAGAGGAGCCCGTGTCCAAGTGCAGGGGTCTTGAGGGATCTCTGTGGGTACAGTCTTTGTGAGGAAGACTGACTTCGCATGCGGCATGAATGGGGGTGTTCGGGGCCGGGGGTCCTGGGCATCGTGTGGGTGTGACCGCAGTGTTGGGCACGGGGCGAGCTCTTGGGGTCGGACTGTGCGTCCCGTGCGGGTTGGTTTCCTGTGGGTGCGTGTGACATTCGGAAGAAGGGAGGGGGCTGGGCGCGACCCCTGGAGGACGGACTGAGGGTGCGTTGTGGCAGCTGCGGGGCGGAGTCGCCGGGCCCCGCCCCCAGCTCCT
>NW_007795182.1:0-1487 GCF_000696425.1 Galeopterus variegatus | reverse complement strand
TTCCTCAAAGGAAGTCAATGTGCCAACCTATCAATTTAAATGAACCTACCACCCCCATTGTGCAGATTTTGCCTGCTGTGTTCAAGGTTCTTCAGAAGCTGGTAAAATATGCCCCTCAAATTGTGATAGATAAGACTTTGGGTTTATTATTTTACACTGATTGTTTGGTGGTGATAATATGGGCACAAAAACAGACACACAGAAAACTTAGGCTTAAGTTGGGAAAAGAATATGCCAAGAAAAAAGCAATTATTTTTATTATTCCATATTATTCCATATCCATATTATTCCATATTATATATGGAAGCAGAGAGTGAATGGGAGATGGACTTAACATCTCATCTGCCTGCTCATTTTGCATTTGCACTGGTTGACATTATCCTTTTTTTTGCTTTTGCAATGACATCATCATTTGTACTTAAGTAGAAATAATGGAGAAAATACTAACAGTAATCCCTTTGACTTTTAGCTGGTGCATTTCCTAGTAATTTTGAAAACTTGAAAGTAACTGGGTAACTGTTAAAACAATATGCATTTCCATAAACTGTAAAACAGCTCTTTGTAAATGGCAAAAGCACATTTTACCTTTTAATCAGAACTTGCTAATTTGAAAACCATGGAATCCAGACAACATTGCCTTCTCTAAAATGCCTGACATAAACAATAGTGATACAATTCAGTCATATTTGATATTCCGCAGATGTTCTTAGATTAAAAATGGTGGCTTTGCACATATTTACACATGGTCATTATAAAGGTGTATTTGTCAATGTAGAACATATTTAACAGGTCTTTAGGTTGATTTATAACTTTCAAATATTTAGACATATGGTATGTGGGCTTTCATTTAAATTTTAGCCCTGAGCTTCACAAATGTTATGGGTGTGAATATCTGAATAAACTGTTATTTCAATTCCAGATCAGTGTACTTCATTTCTGTTAAAGTGAAAGTTTTGTAAGCAACCAGATTTCTTGCAGCAGGATAAAGGAGTTGATGAGAAAGTCACTTGATTGATGTCACTGTCGCCCAGGTGTTTAAGAGCTTATTAGGCACCTTTTGTTTATTTCAAAAGGACAGTCTTCCTAACCTCTGGGGGAATTACAAGGGTGAGTCATATTTTATGGATTGTATATGTCCTGGTTTGAATGCTCATCAAAGATAATAAGTCCTTTTACTCCCATTATGAATGACTCCCCAAAGTTTGCAAACCCACTTACAAGTCTGAATCTTAATCAGAACACATCAGTGGACTGTTTCCTACCTTTAATTTGGAACTTAAGTGCCAGGAGCTATTGATGCTATTTGTCAGTTTATGGAATATCATTGGTTTCTGCAGAACATTGCTCCTGTCAATTTATTCATTCACCTCTACCCATATGTTTTAGTCCTATTCCACTCACATTTTTAATATTTTTTGTTGTATATCTTTTACTTGTATGTGTGATTTTATAATTTTCTGTTGCTTTATGCACATATATTATTTTAT
>NW_007795181.1:0-1487 GCF_000696425.1 Galeopterus variegatus | reverse complement strand
ATAAATCATTATTCTTGCTGCACTTTATGCAAATAATCAGGTCAGAGACTTAAACTTATTTAGCAAATGAATTAGTCTAGTTATAAATATCTTTGGTAAAAAGGGGGGACTTGGAGAGAGAAAAATAATGTTTCTGAAGAAAAACACTATAATATGCCTGTTATTAAATTCTAGCCCTGTCCATTGTTTTTGAGTTTTTATTATTTAGACTGAATCCTGAATTTTTAATTTCCTCCAGTATCTGGCTGTCACTCTCCAGATTAGCATTTTCAATTTTTTGTTTCTCCTACATTTCTGACTTGAAATTGAGGCAGAAAGCTACATAGAAATGAGAACAGGAGAAGGAAAAACTAGTTATTTGCAAATGGCACAAACTGGTTCCCTGAGCAGACATGCACATGTGCAGAAGTGAGACAAAGACAATTCCCCCTGCCCCACAACCTTGGGTGCCATTCGGTTAGACCAATGAGTTCCCACCAGCTAGGGTGCCAGTCTATTTAACCAATACAACACAGATTGCATTCAGTGCTCAAGCAATGACCAAATGGTTCAAATCCAGCTAAGAGGACTTAAAACCCCAGAAATGTAACCTTCGGGGCTCTTGAGCATTCTTCTCTCTCCCTCGGGCCCACTCCATTTTCTCCAGAGTGTACTCTTCCCCCTTCCTTTGCTAAATAAAACTGCCTTTACCTTTCATTTCTGGTGTGTCTCATTCAATTCTTTGTCTGAGACACCAAGAACCCAGACCTAGGCAGCAGGACCTGGAATTCTCCTGCAACAAAATCATTAGCAATTAAAGCTGTCTTTTTCCTAAGGCCCTGCAGGCTGAAGTGATGATCCTGGCTTTGAAGAAAAATCACTGTGAATGCCTTGTATGTGGACAAACATTGTACGTGCAAACTGCAATACAGAAAAATCTGTCAGATTGCCACAGCCAGGCTACTCCAACTGAAGATGCCTCAGAGACTCTAGAAAAACTAGCTTATAGAAAACTCCAGACATTAACTTCTGTTTTCTTTCATTTTTATAGAAAATACCTGTATACTTGCACCATACAGAGATCTAGTCTTGATGGGAGCCCATCTGCAATGTCACTTCCTGGAATGAGACACAACTGTTAACCAGTCTGACCCATTCTCAGGACTAAGAGACTGATTCAATAAAATATTAAATGGCATACACCGATTTTTTTTTTCTGCTTCTTCCAAGTTATATTTTCTCCTTTACCTATCTCTTATCTAGCAACTTTTAACCCAAAGCTTTCCATAGCTACCAATCTTATTTTAATATATGATACTTCCTAAAAATTAAAGTTATAAAGGGGAAACTATGAGAAAACAATATATTTGGCCCCCAAATATATTTCTTTAACATATTTCAAGAAGGCTAATTCAGAAAGACTGGAAAAACAGGATTGGCCAGAAGGCCATTCGTTTGTGGGAAGAAATTTACATCTGTAAATGCAAACAGCCGGGCTTCCTCCCAGG
>NW_007795180.1:0-1488 GCF_000696425.1 Galeopterus variegatus | reverse complement strand
ACACATGGGAGGGAAAGGTGGGTAAGAACTGAATGAGCAGCTACTGTGTTAAACTCAGGCATGCCCACCCCTCCCCAGGCCCCCAACTTCTCCTATCAGACCACCAACACTTGAAATGCAGAGATGTGTTTTCTTCTCTGTCTACCTGGATAAAAAATGTGGAAGGCATTCAACGTAGGTTTCAGCATTGAAGGAATAAATGAATGAGTTAATGAATGAATGAAATTTTCATAGAGGGAAATTGCTCTATACAGACTTGAAATACATGATAAAAATGAATCTGGTTTGGAAAAAAAGCAATCACATAGCATTATAGTCAGTAGTTCAAAAATAATCATAAACATTGACACAACAGGCCTTTTAATGGTTTGTTTTCTCAAACACAGATTTTTCTTTGCATTTTTTTTTGAACAATGCTTGACAATTATAAGGTTAAAATATTTATTTTATAGACTTATTTAATGTTCAGTATATTTTTAATAGAAGCAAGATACATATGAGTATAGTTAAAATATTTTAATAATAAGAAAACCTTCTGATTATGAGACAATGTGCTAAATAAAACACAGTTTCCCATTGATCTTTTAGCTTCATCACATTTCCTTAATCCTTTCTAGATGAAATCAATAGCATGTCATGTACACAAAGATACTTGATAATTTGATTTTAGAAAAACCACACACCAATTGTTTTGATGGTTTATAGTCTTGAAAAACTCTATAAAGATATTAGTCTAGGCATAAAGTCTGTTTATAACATTGATAGTAGATTCTTAATGATGAAAGAATGTCACAAGTTTTGTTCATGTCATAAATTACCTTTCTGTGTCTTTCTCTGGCTCTGTCCTCTCTTGTGTGTATGCATGTGAGTGTGTCTGTGTCCATGTGTGTTCAAAACAGAATGATGGGGGATAGATAGAAGGTACAAATTGCTCTAGAGCATGGTTCAGACCCATCTTGATTTTTCAAAGAGCCCGACTTTAATGTCCTATACTTGAAAAAAACCTAAGCATTAAGGGTTTTTTTTGTTGTTGTTGTTTAATTTTATTTAAATAATACTGTATTTCATTATGACCCAACTTTTATAGGAACAGGAGGCATAAGAATATGGCAAAACATGATTTTCATTAATATACTTTGGGTAAAGTATGCAACTCAAATGCTTATTATTATTTCTCAACACAAAGAAAAAGTTAGTTTTATTTAAAAGCCAATTTAAAAATTATACAAGGGATACTTTGACAAGTTTCTGGAAAATGGATTTAAAAAATAAAAATAAAAAATGTAAACTTTATTTCTCAACACAAGCTTCATCAAATTCAAGACACTTTTTAAAGCAATGATACCCTGGACATTTAAACACATCAATGCAGTCCTTTTTATACTATTAACTGAAAAAAAAATGGGTGCCCTTTAAAGATTTTTAATATTGGGAAACAAAAAGAAGTCAGAAGGAGCCAAATCAGGACTGCAAGGCAAAAGCTTAATG
>NW_007795179.1:0-1488 GCF_000696425.1 Galeopterus variegatus | reverse complement strand
GCTTGGAATGCTGCACCTAACTTACCTCCCCCTCCACCCTTGTCCTCTCTCAGCCATTGTGAAAAAGCAAGTCAGGTCAGACCCGCCTCAATGCAAACACCCATGGGCCCCATGTCCTCACAGTGGCCTGCGAAACCCTGCTTGGCCCGGTCCTCTGTTACCCCATGTCAGACCCCACCTCCTATTAGGCTCGTCTTCACTGCAGGCACCTCCACCTGGTCCGGAGCATGGAGGCAGACCCTCACCCTGAGCCCCTCCCTCCACCTGGATGCTCCTCCTACATCACCCCAGCAACTGCAGATGCCCCCCAGTTCAGCGTGCAGCCAGTGAGTGTGTGCAGAGCTGTTCTCCTGGATGACAGGGGAGCCCAGGGTGGGGGGGAGGGACGGTGGGGAGATGTGTGAGGGTACTTTGAAAAGATCCTGGAAGATAGAACTAAAAGATAAGGCAAATCTTTCTACTGACTTTTTGACGTACCCTCATACATGTTCTTACATGTGTTGGGAACTGAGTTGCCCCCCAGAGCTGCACTGAAGGGCTGCCCTGGGTTATGCTTCAGTTGAGCAGATCCCTGCACCTGTTACCCAACAGAGACCTGAAGGGCAGCAAGACCAGTGACCAGGAGCGGAGGGTGAGGGAGGGTAGGTGGCCCCTCCATGCTCCAGGTGGGCAGGACCCCTCCAGAAATGGTAGTGCTCTCAGGGAACACAGGGACCAGTTGCTCCAACCCACTCATTGAACAGACGGGGAGACCAAGGCCCTGACAGGGAAAGCAGTTCTCCAAACAGCAGCCACAGTGACCTGACTTTTCTAAACCACTCCACCATGACACTTCCATCCTGCAAACTTTCAGTTACCTCCAGTCACGACAGAATAACATGCAAACTCCTGAAGCCCAGACTACCTGCCCGGTGCCCCCACTCTCCTCCCTCTCTCACCCCTCTCCCTGGGTGTCCCTCCTCTGTGGCCACTTGCACCTGCTGCTGCTTGAACAGCTGGTCCCTCCCTGCCTCAAGGCCTGGGAGCCACTGTTCCCTCTACCCAGAAGGGAAAATCTGTCCAGATTGTCTCCCAGTAACACCTTCTCTCCATAACAAATTACCCTAAGCTGGTGGCTTAACACAACAGACGTTTCTTCTCCCAGAGTTCAGGAGGCTGGAAGTCTAAGATCAGACTGTTGCTCTGGTGTTGCTCTGGGGGAGAATCTGATCTGTGCCCGTCTCCCAGCTTCTGGTGCTGCTGACAAACCTCGGTATTTCACAGCTTAAAGCTGCACATTCCAGTTTCTGCTTCCCTCTTCACATGGCCTTTCCCCTGCCCTGGGTCTCTGTGTCCTCTCCTCTTCTGATAAGGACACCAGTCATTGGATTTGGGGCCCATCCTAAATGCAGGATGATTTCACCTCAAGATCTTAACATAACTATGCCTGCAAAGACCCTTATTTCAGATAAGGTCACATCCACAGATTCTGAAGAACTTGAACTTGAA
>NW_007795178.1:0-1488 GCF_000696425.1 Galeopterus variegatus | reverse complement strand
TTACTGAGACCTATACTCTGGCTGATTCTCTCAGCCTTGCTGTGGCCTGTGCCTTTTCTAATGTCCCTGTGGCCTGAGTTCTGCTTGCATTTTGAGACACTATTTAAGTGTGCAAAATTAACCTCATACGGTAGATAACTTTACATTCCTGTAGCTGAAATGGCAGTATCACTCCCTTCCCTCGTCACTGTTACAGTAAAACATGCTTCTAGGGCCGAGTCCGTGGCGCACTCGGGAGAGTGTGGTGCTGGGAGCGCAGCAGCACTCCCGCTGTGGGTTTGAATCCTATATAGGGATGACCAGTGTGCTCACAGTGCTCACTGGCTAAGCGTGGTGCGGCCGGTCTCAAAAAAAAAAGGACAAAGGAAAAAAAAAAAAAAAAAAAAAACCATGCTTCTGCATGTTCTTAAATATTTTCTAAGTAGTGGCATCTTCCCCACTTGCTAGTTCCAGGTAATCCAAAAGAATTCTCAGATTCTGCTCTAAATTCTGAAATAAGAGCGAAAGTTGGATTAGTGGAAAGGGGAAGAAATTGTGTTCCAAGTATAGAAAATAACATGTTAGACAGCCCTGATGTGGGGAGGAGTACAGCTTACCAAAGTACTCAAACATCTTTGAATTTAGACCCCAGTCAGTGGGGGGAGTACTGGCAGAGGAGGACAGTGACCCAGGTGTTATTAGTGTAAACCACTGAAGTGTTTTGCTTTGTCTTAATTTATTCGTTTTCATTTTACATGTTTATGGGGTACAGTTTGTTGAGTACAGTTTGTTGTTTTAATACATGCATATATTATATAATGATCTAATCAGAATAGTTAGCATATCTGTCACTTAAACTTTAATCATTTCTTTGTGGTTATAATATTCAAGATCCTCTTTTCTGGCTATCTTGAAATATGCAATACATTATTATTAGCTGCTGTCACCCTATGGCCCCAGAGCTTATTATTCCTATCTAACTGTGACTTTGTAACTTTGTACCAGTCTACCAACATATCCCTGTCCCCTCCCCACCATCCCTTCCCCCGCCTCTGGTAACCACTATTTCTGGTATTCTCTATTTCTCTCATTTTTTCTTTTTAATTTATTTTTTTAATTGACCCATGGTAATTGTATATATTTATGGGGTACAATGTGATATTTGAGCATATTAATACCACATGCTTAGTATATCCATAACCTCAAACATTTGTAACCTTTTTGTGTTAGGAACATTCAACATCATCTGGACTAGCTATTCAAAGATTCACAGTATTTTATTAACTATAGTCTCCCTATGTTACTATTCTTCCCATCTCTCTACTATTTCATATCCACTGACCTCCCTCTCCCCGTTCCCCCTTCCCCTCTCCCCCAGCAGTCTCTAGTGACCACTATTCTACTTTTATGAGGTCATAATTGAAGCATAATTGATTGTATATATCCATGGGGTACAGTATTGAATATCAATACCTATATGCAGTATGTGATGCTCAAATCAGGATAATT
>NW_007795177.1:0-1488 GCF_000696425.1 Galeopterus variegatus | reverse complement strand
ACTTCTCGAGATAGCATGATGCATTTTACTCTCTGCAGTGCAAAGTGATCATGTCATTCTCGAAACTATTCTGTCATGCATGTCTGGTCTGTCTGCTATAAGTATGCCAGGATTGAGAAAATCATAATGGTTCGTGACTGTGTAGACCTCAGTCACAGAAGCCTTAATCTTTTCAACCTGTCCTACCAGGACAGACCCCAGGCTTTCTTGATTACTGTTTAGCTTCTGAAGATTTTTCTTTTACTTTTTTATAGGTCGCTTAACCTGTGGCAATAAGGACTGCATACTATATTTGATAATTATTCATGCTATAATTTTTTCATAGCCTCATAGAACCATCAAACCAAAAGATTCCTACTCTAATTTTTTCAGTTCTCGTAATTATATAGAGAGGAAACTGAAGTTCAAACAAGTTAAATAAGAACATTTATATAATGAAAGGATAACGTGTCAGAACAGTCCCACCTGCCCTGTAGCTTATGGCATGGGCCTTTGACTAAGACAGTCTTGGTTTCAATATCAGCCCTTTATAGGTGGCCTTAGATAGGATACTTAAACTCCTATAGCCTCCATTTCCAAGTCTGTAGAATGGGAACAATTGTACTATCTACTCCACTTCGTGCTGGGAGGAATGAATAAGGTAATGCAGCACAAGGCATGTCAAGAATGCTGACAGGTATTTGTTACTGTTTTGGAGATGCTTAACTTAGAGTGGCCTGCCTCTGCTCCAGAGGGCTATTGATCTACCATTGCTTTCAGATGTTTATTGAATTCAAGTTCAGGATCTACAATGCTAATTGAAAGAACAAGTCTGACAACAGTCTTGGATAGAATTGAGGACATTGCATTTAAGTTAGAAGCGTGCAGTGGTAATTATTATAAAATTAATCCTCATTTCAAGATGGCTTATTCTCAGAGAGAATAGGAGAAGGAGAGATGCATTTTTAGATGCTAAGATTGATCAGCCGAGCACTGTATTGCCATGGGTAAAACAGATGCAATGTATTGAACAGCTGCTATGAGCCAGGCACTGTGCTAGGAACTTTATTAGATTAGAATTATTGCTCCCAGTGGTTTTGTAGACATTACAATAGGAAAGAAAAGATTCTTTCAGCACAGGACACCATAATAGGATAGGAAGGAGGAGTTAGTAATTCCAGCACTACTACATCCTAATATCCGTTGAGTGCTCATTATGTGACACAGGAAGAGACTTCAAAAACTTCGCGGAAAGATCTGCATTATCTTTTAACTCTATTTTTCCATGAACTTTTTGAAATACCCTTGTATTGTGACTAACACTGTATATGCTTTATTAAATTTATTTTTATTTATTTTTTTTCTTTTAAGGAATGTATCCATGTATACATGTCATTTCACATCTTTCAATATATTTGTTTTTTTTTTTTTTAAATTTTTAATTTTTTATTTTTTATTATTATTTTTTTTTTATTTTGTCAATATGCACTGTATATGATTATTATGGCC
>NW_007795176.1:0-1488 GCF_000696425.1 Galeopterus variegatus | reverse complement strand
AAATGAGATTGGCAGAATGGGCTCCTCCCCTAACAGTGAGAAATGAGGACATGCAAAACAGGCTGGCAGAGGTTGTGTTCAGTGATTCCAAAGACAGGATATACAGACTGGGAGCTGAGATAGCTGATCTTTACACTGGGCCTCTGTGTCATCTTTGGGTGACAGAATGCCAGAGTGCAGGAGGTATGTGTGGCTCATGGCAGAGGCCTGGCACGTGTGTCACCCTTCCAATCTGTGATGACATCCCCACCTTGAAGTCAGTGGGGGTATTGGATGTGGTCAGACCACATTTTATTCTTTCACTCTAGAAAATTCTCCACACGTGTAGGTCCTGGTCCTGGGTAGACCCCAGCTAGGGTCCACCACACCCCACCCCACCAGAGCTCTGTCTGGAGGACATTCACATGTCTCCCTCACTCGCTTTTCACGCTGGGTGAATCCAAACTTTTCTTCACGGAAGCAGATATAGCCACATACCTCTTTGGTAGCTTCCCTTGCAAAAGAAACCACAGCTGTGCACATGGCTTTGGCTCAGCAAGCAGATGCGCCTGTCCTGGACGAGGGCCTGGGAAGCAAAGAAGCAGATACAGCTGACAGCCTTTTCTTGTGGTCTTGGTAGCGGTGCAAGTGCCAGCTCCTGGGGGCAGCAGAGCAGCCTCAGTCATGGGGTGTCCAGTGTGCAGTCCATGGTGGTGTCCTGAGTCTACGCTGTGGCACATGGTGGCCCCTGCTGGCAGATGTGGTGTGTTTCCAGGCCTAGGTCCAGGAGTGATTTCAACTGAGCTTCTCCTGCCTAATTCTGAGCCTGAGTTCTCCAGCCTCTCCATGGACTCTGAGAGCTAACCATTAACACATTTATTTTCTGATTAATGTTGGAGTGGGGTTCTGTTCCTAGCAACGAGTGATCATGGCTGATACAGATATTGGTACAAGGATTGTTTTCAGGCAGCAGACGCTCAGGAAAATGGACACTGACCTGAGACAGAACTTCTGTTGGCAGATATGAGGCAATTTTCACAAGCACGGGGGTAGTGTCTGTCATGTTCCTTTCTCTGTCCCTAGTGCTCAGCCCAGTGCTTGGCAGAAAGAAGGCAATCAACGAACAAAACAGATCATTGGATAATGAGCAAAGACAGAAAGAGACAGCCACATTTGAGGGTTACTGAGGCCAATTTGGCAGAAACAGAGTTCATGAAGAAGAGGGAGGGTGGGGTAGGTGGGGGTGATGCATGCAAAGGGGCGTTGGAACCAGAGTCTGGGCAGCAGCAACCCACTGGATGTGTCCAGTGTCATCCAGCGAAAGCACAACATTCCATGATGTGTCTCTTCTCTCTCCGCCTGTGTTCTCTAGGTGCCCCATTCCTCTAGGTCAGCAGTTCTCAATCTTTCTGTGCCATCTTCTTTGCCAGATATTCTCAAGATAATTTCTAATGCATGAGATAAAATGCACAGGATACAGAGGAAACCAGTTATGTGGAAATCGGGTCT
>NW_007795175.1:0-1488 GCF_000696425.1 Galeopterus variegatus | reverse complement strand
ACAAAGGGCCTGAGACACAAAGATGATGACTAGTACTCTCAACTAGTTCACAGTCTGGTGAGGAAGAGGGCAGATTAAAGCATGGCTAATGATGAGGTTGAGAGAAGGATCAAAGAATGGGCTTGATGCACAGAGAGGGGGCATCCTGCCATATCTGGGGGTGAGGAGAGGTGGTCAGGAAGACTTTCTGGAGCCCTGACCCACCTACCCCATCTTCTACTCCCAACAACCCATTACTCCATCTTCTACTCCCAACAACCCACGCCTCAGGGAGGGCTAACCAGGGCTCCCACTCATGGTCAGGGAAGTAAAAATAGCCAGGATAGCAAACACAGGGGGGCCTAGGAAGAAACAGGCTCTTTCTGTTTTGGGAACATAGAGCAATAGGAGTGAGTGACTCATGCTACGAAATCAGTAGACTCTAAAATAAGTCCTGAAAGATAACTCAGGAAGGGGAGGAGCAGACATTACAAACAATAATTGAAGCCAGATATTGGTAAAGGAGATTCTTGGACCCAGAGAGTGATTCCGGAGAAAAAGGGTCAGGATTGTAGGCTGAACTGGGAGAACAAGAAGGCTACATTTAAATGTGAGCTCTGAGTAACAGCCCCGCGCATCAGCAGGAAGAATGTGACTTGACTCCAAATCTGGAATCCGTAAGTCAAGTCCTTTTGGGGTTCCTTGGATTCCAAGCCCTGGTCCAGTATAATATACATGTGCCAATAGAAGAGGGGTGTGATGATGAAGACGGTGGTGATGCCTCCAGTTGCTATGAGAATGTGTGTTTCTCAGGACTTGCAGGGGGACATAGGGGCTTAGCTCACAGATCAGAGTGAATAAGGAAGTAGGGGTAACAATCAGACATTCTCTGAATGAAGCCTAATTCGAGATTCTAATAATACTGTGCAACACTTTTCTCCCAAGGCCAAAACAATTTTTCTATTGAACTTTGTTATTCTCTGCTAGATTAATAAGCTTTTTGCTTTTTAAAATAATAAAATAAAATTGTGTAGCAGTCCAAAAAGATCTTGTTGAAGGCAGGCATGCCCCTGACAGGAAACTGTATGATGTTTTTGGAGGCTGTATTTGTCCATTTCTATTGCTTATAGCAAAATACATGAAACTGGGTGATTTATAAAGAAAACAAAGTTTATTACTTACAGTTTCTGAGGCTAGGAAGTCCAAGTCCATTTGGTGGTGGTGACAGTGACCCAAGGGTCTCACATCACAGTGACCCAGGGGTCTCACATTGCAAGATGGTGGAAGCAGAGAGAGCAGAGAGAAAGACAAACTCTCCTCTTTTTTTAAAGCCTTCAGAACCACTCTCTTGATCACCATTATTAATCCATTCACTACTGCATGGTTCTCTTCAAGGCTCCACCTTTCAATTACCATAATAGGATTTCCCACCCTCTTTTTTTTTATTACCTTTTTTGTCTTTTTTACTGACCGGTAATGGGATCGCAACCCTCAGTGTTGCGCCCGCAC
>NW_007795174.1:0-1488 GCF_000696425.1 Galeopterus variegatus | reverse complement strand
TTTTTGTGACAAATCCCAGTTGCTCTTAAAGATACTCTTCAGAATTTCACTGCTGGATCCAATTGCCCCATTTATATTTAGAATTTTTCTATCTAATTCATAGTGTACATAATATTTAATATTATTTTCTTACCCAATTCTCCTTCAGAGGGGTTATGAAGGTTATATTAGCCTCATAAAATGAGCTTTTACTTTGTAGAACAGTTAGTGTTAGAAAGGCCTCATACCCTAAATATTTACTAAAACACAGTCATAAACATTCTGGTCCTGATATCATTCTGAGGCAAGAAATAAGGTTAAGATAAAATGTTTTATTCTCTATTCCAATGTTTTTTAATGGTGATTGGGTTAATGTCATCTTCTTGAATCTATTTTATTACTTTTTTAACTTGTCAAAAATTATCCATTCAATCTATAATTATCTATATTTATTATTCTATTACCTATACTTTTAAACATTTCAGCAAAATATTAATTTATGGTTTTAGTACTCTCTACTCCATGTGTAGTTTGGCCTTTTACACATTCCTAACATTGTTTATCTGTGCCTTGTCTTTGTCTCGATTACTCTTGGTAATTGTGTGTCCATTTTATAGCATCTTCCAAAAAACAAATTTTGCTTTTACATATTTCTATTGTCTGCTCCTTTGTTTTCTATGCTATTAGTTCTGTGTTTGTCTTTGTTTCTTTCCTCCTACTACCTTTGGATTTAATTTGCTGTTCTTTTTCTAATTTTTTCTTGTGGGATGCTTATAATATTTATTTATAGCCTTTGTTGTTTCATAATTTTTCAATATTTAAGACTTCAAATTTCTCTTTGAGCATTTCTTAAATTTCAGTTTACAGTTTGATATGTAGTGGCTCACTGTCATACAGTTTAAAATATTGCTTTAAATTTCTATTGTGATTTTGGTGGCCATATTAGATATTTAGAAGTATATTGCTTAATTTCCAAGTATGAAAATGCCGTCGTTATCTTTTTGTTGTTGTCTCTAAGTTAACTGCAAAGAAGTCAAAGAACATGGTTCTATCTTATTCCACTTGAGTCTGGAAATGTGTGAATTTGATCTTTCAAAATTTATTAATACTTTCTTTGTGGCTCAGCATATCTTCGACAGATGGTTTGTCTCCACATAAAAAGACCATATTATAAAGTTGTTGGGTAAAATTCCATATACATTGCCACTTAGATCAAATTTGTTAATATTTTCATTCGAAATTTCTGCATTACATTAACCTTTTTCCTGTTTGTTATATCAGGTAGTTTTGGTATTTGCTTCACATGTTTTGAAAATATAGGTGTATAAAATTGCTATGCAGTCTTGATTTCTAAACTTTTATCACTGTGCAGTTTCCCTCTTTATTAGTAATGTGGCTTGTTTCCTAAAAGTCCATTCTACTACATGGAAGTATTGCTACACTCTTTCTTTAGTTTGCTGTGGGAAATCTGTATCTTTTTCATCATTTCTATGAATTTCCTTTAAGTTG
>NW_007795173.1:0-1488 GCF_000696425.1 Galeopterus variegatus | reverse complement strand
AAAAAAAAAAAAGAAGGCAGGGAATTGGAGGGAAGCATTTGTTTATTCTTTCACAGAACCAACATGTTTGGAGAACCTCCTGTATATGAGGCACAATGGTGGGCACTGGGGATATTAAGATCCGTAAGACATGGTCACCACCCTCAAGGTACCAGCAGGCACGGGAGGAGGAAAGTTTGCAAGTGCTGGGAGAAAGGAATGCACAGATGAGAGGACCAAAGAGAAGCACCCAAACAATTAGGGAATAAAGAGAGAGAGCTTGCTGGAGAAAATGAATTGTGAGCTGGGTGATAATGGGAGAGAGGAAAACAGATATGGCAGTGAGGGAGCCAAATTTACAAGGATGAAAGGCATTTTGTATGCTCAGGAAAACTCTGGGCATTTGGTATTTCTAGAGCATTCCAGCAAGATTTCAGGCTGGAGAGTTAAGAGGTTTAACCAAGGAAAGCCTCGAGGCTGCCCTAATAAGCTCTAACTCCTATGTAAGCGAACATATGATCAGATTTGCAGTATATTGCTCTGGTGGTAGCATGGAGAACGGCTTTAAGGATAAGACTAGAGTACGAGAGACCATTTTACAGGCTATTGTAGCAACCCAGGCCAGGTAGTCTATGGGCCAGGATTATGAAAGTAATAATATGGATGGACAGAGGAAAGATACAAGAGAAGAAATGACACAAAGTAAAGGATCAAACTTGGCATAACTATTTTTGCCCTTTTTTCTTTCTTTGAAGCTATAGTTAAAACCTTGCCATAAACTGAAACTTAAATGTAAAGTACATTTTATGCGTTTTATATTAAAGTGTGTTACAGAAAAACATTTGATTAATCGATGAATGTGAAAGTGTAAGAGTAAATTTTGCAGTTAAAAGAGCATGTGTTTTCAAATAAGTAAGTTTCTGAAGCTTTTCTTTTACTATAGTAACATATTTAAACCTTGGTGTTCGGCTGTAGAGTAGGCAAGCCTGGATTTAAATGTTGGCTTGTTTTTTAAGCTCTGCTAGAAATACATTCCACATTTATGAAAGTAGTATAATTATTCTTCTGTCAAGGGAGATTTGGAGGATCTGATGAGTTGGTGAATGAGAATATAGTCTCCCTTGACAAAAGAAAATGTGTCTTATTCATATTGATATTAATAAAAACAGAAGATTCTATTTAAACATTTCCCAAGTATAAAAGGAAAGAACCAAAATTCTTTTTCTGAAGCAAGGAAAATTTCTGTTCTACTATCTCATTAAGAATAATGAGTAAATTGATTAAGCACTATTTCATGAATTATCTTTAATCCTCACAGTAACAGGCAGTAAGTGGCGGGGCTGGGATTCAAAACTAGGTAGTCTGGCCCCGGCCCCTGGGGTCTTACCCATTATACTCACAGCCTCTTATCAATAATTATTATAAAGTGATTGGGAACAAAATTTATGTACAAAAATGAGTAGCCTTTTTATATAAAAATAGCAAGCAATTAGAAACTAAAAGTAAAAG
>NW_007795172.1:0-1488 GCF_000696425.1 Galeopterus variegatus | reverse complement strand
GCCTTGCCAACTCAGAGAGGGCAGCGCAAGCTGACTCCTTTAGGATCCTGCCATGGTGTGGACTGTGCCAGTTTTACTCTTTTCCATGGTCCATTTAAGTTAATTATTGTATAAAATGTGAGGTTTCAGTCAAGGTTCATTTTTCTCCCCTATGGATATACAATGTGTCCAGCATTTCATTTGTTTGTTTGTTTGTTTTTTATTTTAACAAATTTTTTAAAAACAGTTACAGATTTACAGAAAAATTGTGAAGATAGTACATCAAGTTTTCATAAACTCTGTACCATTTCTCTTGTTAGTAACATCTTACATTACTATGGTACATTTGTCACAATTAATGACCCAATATTGATCCACTATTATTAACTGAAGTCCACACTTTATTCAGATATCCTTAGGGTTTGTTTTTTGGTTTTCTTACTTACAGGATTTTTTTCTGTTCCATAATCTTATCCAGGATACCACATTATATTTTGTTGTCTCCTTACACTCCTCTCAACTGTAACAGTTTCTCAGATTTTCCTTGTTTTTGCTAATTGTAGAAGCTAAAGGAAAAACTTCCTCTTCATCCTGAAGATTCACTAAAATAAATAAATATAAAAATAAATTACCTGTCAAAATTTAATCAATATGAAGAAAAGGCATAACAAATTTTATTTTAACACACTGGGAGTGGGGAATTCATGGGAGAATCATAAGAGAATGATTGCCCGATTAATCCAGTGGGCCACAGAAGCTTATATATACCGGTCTTCATAGGGGGGTAGGGAGGGGGAGACGTACAGGTCCAAGAACAATGGGCCAGAGATCAGATTTCTCAGGGACTCTGGGAAAGGTGAGGTCACAGGTGAAAGAAAGAATGTAGAAATTTAAAAGTTAAGCAGAGACTGTCTTGTTATTCAAATGAAAATATCTCAGGTAAACTAGCCACTACCCTCAGAAAGAACAGACAGTGGCCAAAGGAGGGGTCTCAGAGGAAGCCTGGATTTGCATATTTTCTCTACAGATGTAAATTTCTTTCCACAAGAAAAAAAAAAAAAACCCAGTCTTCTAGCTAATCTTGTTTTTCCAGTCTCTATGAACTAGCCATCTTGAAATAAGTCAAACAAGTATATTTTGGGCTAAAATATTTTGCTTTCCCACAATGATTTAACAGTTTTGATGGATACTGGTCAAGTATTCTGTAGAATGGTCCTCATCTGTTTTTTCATCATTAGACTGCAGTTATAGGTTCCTGAGAGGAAGACCACAGAGGTAAAGCATCAGTCTCATCATATCATATCAAGGAAATATGATTTATCACTGTTAACATTAACCTCAATGACCTGCCTGAAGTAGTGTTTGTCAGGTATCTCCAGTGTAAAATTATTTCCCCTATCCCTTTTCATCTTGTACTCTTTGGAAGGGAGTCACTATTTGCAGTCTACAGTTAAGGAGTGGGAGGTTATGCTTCACTTTCTATGTTTATTTTTCATTATTCTTTTTTTT
>NW_007795171.1:0-1488 GCF_000696425.1 Galeopterus variegatus | reverse complement strand
CTGAGGGTTGTGATCCGTTGCCGGACACGGAAAAAGACAAAAAAATAAATAAATAAATAAACCCCTTTCTTAACTTATTTTGTATATGTAATTTTGTATATATTTTTTAACTTGGGGTCCCACACAACCTGGATCTGAAAGGTCTCTTCCATCCAGGCCTTTGTTCAGTAGGTACTGACTGATCCCCGGCTGCAGGTAGCAGTGGCAAGAGCAGACAGGACAAGACGGTCCTTGCCCTCAAGGACTGAAGGTTCCTGTGAGGACACAGATATGCACATGTAAACAGATGCGTGCATGGGGTAGCCACAAACCTGCTGTTAAAGTGAA
The DNA here is from genome assembly GCF_000696425.1 of Galeopterus variegatus. Taxonomy (NCBI): domain Eukaryota; kingdom Metazoa; phylum Chordata; class Mammalia; order Dermoptera; family Cynocephalidae; genus Galeopterus; species Galeopterus variegatus. The sequence continues at coordinate 1,161 of NW_007795171.1, read as the reverse complement.
GGGGATGAACAGCCTAAGGGGGCTACCTTAGCTGTGATGGTCAGGAGGAGCCCTCTGAGCAGGCAATGCTTAAGTGGAGATGAGAATAATGGAAGGGACCAAGCAGGCCATCAGTAGAGAAAGAGCAGCACAGGCAGAGCACACAGCACATGCAAACGTCCTGAGGCTGGTGGGGCAGAGTCCGCACGTTTCAGGAAGAGCAAGGAGCAAGGGGCCAGGTGGTGGGCAGGGACACACTGAAGGGCTCTGCGAAGAGCCGGCAGGTGTGAGTGCTCTGCACCTGTGGCCACAGTCAGACATGCTCATCAATAGCACACACAGCATGAAGACAGATTGAAGGGGATACAGAGACTCCGTGTTCTCTTCCAGCAAACGTCCTGCCTCTTCCACAGTCTGCTCGAATTACACACAATCTCCTTGACTAGCCCCCAGAATCATGCGTGAACCCCGCACTCAGGAATAATGAGGCTTGTGCAGGGGGGAAGGGCCTTTCAATTAAACATCTTCCATGGCAAATGGGCAATGGGGCCCTTTAATGTCGACTCCAATGGGTGCAGACCGAAGGAAAACCGGGCAGAAATACATGATGGTTTGGACACTTTCTCCAAATATCAAAGCTGAATGATTCTTTTTCAACTTTAGCACAGCCATCCTTCTCTAAACACCACCAGCCAATGAAAATCACAGTTTTTGTTCCTCCAGAGAGTTACAGAGAATCAGTTCCTTTGTCTATATTTTTAAGCTTAGGGATTTGCATTTGTCTTGTTTCTCTCTGGAAATGATGACTTGAGTCCTTTGCTGGTCTTGTCCTCAGAGAACAGGAAGAACAACTAAGCTCACTGTACAGATTGATTGTTTGGAAGGCAGATTGGGGGGAGAATTGCCTACTCTCCCTATTTTCCCAGCAGCTTGAGAATCAAAGCAGGACACTCACAGTGTCCCTTCTCTGAGCATCTCAGGGCACCTGACAACTATCATCTAAATCGCAAGAATTGCCTACTCTCCCTATTTTCCCAGCAGCTTGAGAATCAAAGCAGGACACTCACAGTGGCCCTTCTCTGAGCATCTCAGGGCACCTGACAACTATCATCTAAATCGCGCCTGCGCAGGCCCAGCTGGAGGATGAGGACTAGCTCTCCAGACCTCGATCCTTCTTTTTTA
>NW_007795170.1:0-1488 GCF_000696425.1 Galeopterus variegatus | reverse complement strand
TTATCTATTAACCCACCTGTCAGTTCTCCATTATCCGTCTATACATCCATCCACCCATCCATACATCCATCTGTCCATCCATACATCTGCATAAATTCACTCCTGTGAATTGTTCTTCTCTGTTAGGACAGAGAGGATAGGGTGCAGAGAATATAAATAGGGAGAAGGAAGAAGTCGAGAACTCCTAGGAGGGACTGTAGAAGCTGGGACTGGTAGGTTACTGGCCATTGCTTTGTAAATCAAAATGTACCTCATGGAGGGGATGAAAGCAAGCCAACCAAGAAGGAGAGATGCTCACCTCCATTCTGTGAGGAGCACACCCACACCTCGGCTATGTTCCTATGGGCTTGGAGAACTCTCGCCATTTGTGAGTCTCCATCTTTCCCTCTAGTCTCCCAGGTAAATATGGATGTGGACAGAATGAAAAAATCAATCTTATAGAAGGCTTTCCTATACATTTTATTTTATTCTTTTGCCATTTTTTCTTTGGGAAAATTGTTTATTAAAAAGGAAATTATCAAGAACATCAATAAGGGATTTTAAATTAAAACATCACATATTGGTCCCAGGCTCCTTTAAAAATTAATTTTAATTATTGAATATTTCAAACATACTAAAAATTGATGTACATATGATAAGCCCATCACTAAGATTAAACAGTTGTCAAAGGTGTTGCTATATTTACTTCAAGTTTCATTCTTTTTCTACTTTTTTGGGAATAAAGTATTACAGATGGATCAAAAATCTAATCCCCACTTCTCTTCTTCCTCCTATCCAGAGGTTTGTTTTTATCTCTCTGCAGCATGTTTTAGTAATTTTATTATACATGTATGTATCCATGAATACTATTCTTTTGCTACTTGCTCACTGCATCTCACATGTCTTTGAGGTCTGTTCATGTTGACTCATGCAGTTGTCTTTTTAATCTTAATAGCCATATATAACTTCAGTGTACCCCTGAATTAGTTTATCTGTTCTCTGATTGATAGATGTTTAGGTTTTTTCTGGTTTTTCTATTATAAACATAGTGTAGTAAACATGAAGAGCCTGTTTCTTTGTAAATATTTGTGAATATTTTTCTAGGATAGCCAATAGAAGTAGAATTTCTGGTTATTGTGGAGATACAAACACACACACATATACACACATATATTCTGTGAGGAGCACACCCACTCCTCGGCTATGTTCCTATGGGCATGGAGAACTCTCACCATTTGTAAATCTCCATCTTTCCAGCTAAGAATCAACAAAACTGGGCTTTGCATTCTCCTTTCCTTTCCCCATCCCTGTTTTATTATTGCTGTTGTTTCCCAGGTAAATATAGATGTGGGTATATATTTGTGAGCTTTGCTAGATATTATCCAGTTCCTCAATTATTCTTCAAAACAGTTTAACCAGGTTACACTCCCACCCACAGCATAAAAGAATACTTGTTATGAAGCTGGTATGTGGTTTGTACCAAACCAGGTACAATGGTGAAATTGGTCA
>NW_007795169.1:0-1488 GCF_000696425.1 Galeopterus variegatus | reverse complement strand
GTGTGTGTGTGTGTGTGTGTGTGTGTGTGTGTGTGTGTGTGTGTGTGTGTGTGTAACTATCTATCTTTCTATCTTGGCTATTTACCTAACTAGCTATCTTTACCCTAACTCTAGTATTCAGTAGCTAGTCAGACAGTGTAAATGTAAAAAGTAGTTAGTTTTGTATACGAATGTGGAAAATAGTTGAAACTTTGTAGAACTGGAGATTATGATCCCAGACTAAAGGAATTGAATTCAAGGAAAACACACACACACATACAACACTGGATCCAGAGCACATTTTACAGTATCCTTGGTTCTCAGGAAATGCTCAAACCTGCTGTTTGTTGGATAAATAAGCAATAAAGATGAGCTACTCTTGTTGGCAATATTCTGTGTGTTGTCAATGGCAGAAAAGTAAAACTGTCCATGACTCCATGGGGACAGGATAAAGGAAGCTCCACATTTGTAATTTTTCCTGGACTCTACTTCCCTTCCTCCTTTCTACTTCTACTTCTGTGCTTCTTCCCTTGGCTGATTTTAATCTATACACTTTCTGTGTAATAAACCATAACCATGAGCATAACATCATTCAGTGAGTTCTCTGAGTCCTTCTAGTGACCTTTTAAAACTAAAGGTGGTTTTGGGAAACCACAGGACGTACACTTAGCATCAGAGTAAGAGTATCCCTGCCCTGTGGACTGTGTTCCCTCTAAACTTCACAGTTTGCTAATCAATTGCAATGGATAATTTTTATTTATTTTTTTGCCCAATATCCATCAGCCTTCTTTTGGAAGTAGCACTCTCATTTCCTGTGGCTAACTACCTGGTGTACAATTTTATACAAGTTTATACAGATTTGGTCTTGCTAACCTAGCCACTGTTGAATTAATGAATGTACATGTTTCCCGATCTATTTATCTTCTATGTATGTAGGTACGAATCAGTCTATGCATATCTATCTATCCATTTTTCTATCTTTTATTATCTATGTACTTACCTATCTAAAATCACTTTCCAATTTACTTATTGCCTCACACCCACATCAGAGTTTTATACACTGTAGCATTTTATATCACAAAGTTTGGTAATTAAAAATCCCTCCTCATCTCTCTTTTTAATTTTTTTTCTTTTTTGCATCACAATTATGTGTTCTTCCATATGAAGACTCATATTAAACAGTGTCATAGTGATAGGTTATTATTAAAAAATTTCATCTAGAAATATGTCTCTCTACACATGTATTCAGATCTTCACATTTCACAGTAAAGTTTGGAGTATTCAGTATTTGGACTATTCTATGACAGTTTCTGTTTTCCACTACTATGGAAAGTAGAATCTTCTTTCCACCCTTTTTTTTTATTATTATTTTTATTTTTATTTTTATTTTGTCAATATACAATGTAGTTAGTTATTGTGTCCCATCACCAAAACCTCCCTCCCTCCTCCCTCTTCCCCCTCTCACCCAGATGTGTCCCCTCCATTTTCTCGTTGTAAGAGCTTCAAAAA
>NW_007795168.1:0-1488 GCF_000696425.1 Galeopterus variegatus | reverse complement strand
CTCCTTTAGAGCCACCGCCTTCCTTCTCTAACCTAGCCCCAGACCATAAAAGGACACTTAATTTAAGCAAAAAGAAATGTCTCCCCAGCCTCCTCTCTCTATCAGACATACAAACAAGCAGTTCTAATAATAATCACTTTATGAGAAAATATCAGAGGGCTTAGCTGGACTTTTTAAGCCACCTTTAATGTCTCTCCAAATTTTATTCCCTATTCTTAATTATCTTACCTCATTAATTAGCTACATGTTTAAAAGTATCCTCTAAATAGCAATGTCAGTGAATAAGTAGATTTTTAAACCATGTATTTTCATAATTATTTACAGTGTTGCAAGCTCTCAACCACCCACTATTTTGAATGATCTCATGATGTAATGGAAACCATTTTACACATAAGGAAACGGATTCAGAGAAGTTAAATCACAACAGGGTCAGAAATAGAATTGAAGTCTTTTGGCTTCCAGGTTGGTGTTCTTTCTACCATCCTGGGCTGCCCAAGCTGGAATTGTGTCAGTCCTTATGGATTATCCACACCCAGCACTGCAGGAGGCAGCAGGAGCACTAAGGGAGGAAAGACAGGCCAACTGCTGAGTGTCACAATGAGACTTCATGATATGGTCAGCAGGGTCAGGGAGGGGAGGGATGCCCATATGCAACTTGAATGTATATGACAACAGACAGTAGAAACCTCAGGATAGATGCTTAAGAAGGGCTGTTGGAAGAGAAGCATTCTGAAGAAAGAGGAGGATAAATTAGAAGGGAAGGCTAACAAGATCTTTCTGATGAGTAGAATACAGCAAGCTCTCCTTTATGTACCTTTGTTGGGAGGATTTTTTTGTTAGTTTTTTTTTGGGGGGGTGGGGAGCTGGACAGTACAGGGATCAAACCATGAACCTTGGCGTTATCAACACCACACTCTAACCAATGAGCTAATCGGGCAGCCTGGGAGATTTTTGAAATGACTGAAATATATCTCAAAAGATAACAAATCACATTTAGTATATCTAGGTTTACCTAGTGCATAGTGATACCCAATAAATATATACTGACTAAATAAGTAAATTCAGCAATTATTGAATGCAAGAGGGCACAATCATAGTTTACAGATTTGGACTATAAGTATTTTCGCTTGTTTTATTCTGAAGAACTAGTAAGATATATAAGCAGTTTGCCCACATATTAAAAGTCCCCAAATTGCTGTCTGTGACCTACGATCTCTCCTGTCTGCCTTTCATAACTTTCTTGTCTCCTGAGCTGTCAAGCTTTCAGGTACAAGATCTCCTTGTGGTCAATGTGCCCTCCTCTGATGGTTACTGGATTTGAAATCAAACAAACCTGGGCTCTGCCACAAATTAGATGATGCTGAACAGATCACCTAACATCTGTAAACCTTGCTGCCCTGATTTGTAAAATCTGTAATAGAAACTCTCTTGCTTGACTCAAAAAAATATATATTATGAGACTTATGTCAAATATATAGAAAACATGTA
>NW_007795167.1:1284-1488 GCF_000696425.1 Galeopterus variegatus | reverse complement strand
TTCAATGCCACAGGCAGTGCCACAGCAATCAGAGCAAAATGAACAATTACAGTGTCATTATACTTCATTTTCTTTCTTTTTTTTATTATTTTTATTTTGTCAATATACAATGTAGTTGATTATTGTGTCCCATCACCGAAACCTCCCTCCCTCCTCCCTCTCCCCCCTCCCTCCCAGATGTGTCCCCTCCCTTTTCTTGTTGTA
>NW_007795167.1:0-319 GCF_000696425.1 Galeopterus variegatus | reverse complement strand
CTCCATTTTCTTGTTGTAAGAACTTCAAAAAAAATTGTGGTTGTTATATCTTCCTCCCCCCAATAGTTTTTTTGTTTTTGTTTTTGTTGTTGTTGTTCGTTTGTTTTTTTTTTGTGTGTGTGTGAGAGTGTGTGTGTGTGTGTGTGTGTATGTATGTGTGTGAACTGATTCATTCACCTTTAGCTCCCTCCAATAAGTGAAAACATGTGGTATTTCTTTTTCTCTGCCTGACTCGTTTCACTTACTATTATTCTCTCGAGGTCCATCCATGTTGTTGCAAATGGCCGTATTTCATTCGTTTTTATAGCTGAGTAGTATT
>NW_007795166.1:0-1488 GCF_000696425.1 Galeopterus variegatus | reverse complement strand
GCCCGGTGGTGCAGCAGCAGCGCTCCCGCCGAGGGTTCGGATCCCACATACAGACCGGCCACTCACTGGCTGAGCAAGGTGCGGGAGCAACACCGAGGGTTGCGATCCCATTGCCGGTCCCGGTCCGGTACGGGCACAACACTGAGGGTTGTGATCCGTGGCCGGTCACGAAAAAAAGACAAAAAGGAAAAAATAATAATAATAAAAAAAAAGAGTTGGCTTCTCAGGGGGGCCCAGGGCTGACCCCAGCAGCACCCAGGTCATGGGGTCAGACTCTCAGAACCTCCCAAAACCCTTCAGACAAGCAAGGCGTCCACTCTGGCACCAGCAGCCCTGCAGCATGGAATAATGCAGAAAGCCCCGCTCTCCAGGCCTCAGGAGGAGGGATGGGCCAGCATCCCACAGCCCAGTCCCCAAACAGTTCTCACTGGCCTGTCCTGTCCTGGAACACTTCCATAGGGACAATACTTACCATCTGAATGTTTGTGTCCCCAAAACTTCATATGTTGAAACCTAATCCCCAAGGTGATAGTCTTAGGAGATGGGACCTATGGGAGGTGACCGGGTCATGAGGGTGGGGCCCTCATGGTGGTATTAGTGCCCATATAAAGGATGCTGAGGGAGCTCATTTTCCCTGTTGGCCATGTGAGGACACAGCGAGAAGGCACTGCCTGTGAAGCAGAGAGCGACTCCTTGCCGGACACCAAATCTGCCATGCCTTGATCTTGGACTTCGGCCTCCAGAACTGTAAGCAATAAATTTATGTTGTTTATGAGCCACCCAGGCTATGGCCGGTTACATAAATATATATTAAATTTATAAAAATTAAGGAGCTTCAGGACTGATGTCTAATTGTACAAAAAAGCAAAGCATGTATCGTTGTGTAAAAAGAGGGCATAATAGAGTTGTGGAAACAATGATTACATGAATTAGAATTTCATAGAGGGAGACTCTAGGGCAGGGTTTTTGCTAATTCTCAGCAGGGACTGATGATCACACTTGGCTCTTGTGGGGGACTGAGAAACTGGGGAAGTATTGGTTGGTCACTCAGGGCTGGTGCTGGCGTGAGATCACACAACTCAAGCAGCACTGACATGGTTGGTGTTTTCCACAGGACACTGTCTGTGTTCCAGGGATGAACATGGAGGGTTGAGGAGCCAGGCCAAGGGTTCCTAAAAGTCAGAGCCAAATCTGCCTGAATCGAAGTGCTTAGGAGATTATGTTTCCCCAGAGGGACAGGGCTGCTGATTGGTCCCTCAAGATTTTTGCCACATTTGAAAGCTGCAGGATGTGGGTGCTAAAGCAGCGAGCTGAGACCTCCAAAGGTCACGAATGGGTTTGCCACAGTTGTTCATGCTTGACCAGTGACCTACTAGAATGTTCATCCAAATCCCTGAAGGGCCTGCCCTGAGGAAGACAGAAGAAGCAGAGATGGACGAGCCTCATGACAACTGCGTGTGTGTAATTGGACTCAGAGGGACAGAGAAG
>NW_007795165.1:0-1488 GCF_000696425.1 Galeopterus variegatus | reverse complement strand
AATAAAAAGTGGTTATTCATTAATTCAAGTTTGATTGCCATGGAAATTGGAATGTAACATATTCAGTAACAGTGCCTTCTTTGATTTAAGAAAAAGACATGAAGAATTACTTCAGTGTCAGTTTTTATGATATTCATAAGAAATATGTTATCCCTCCTTCCAGGATTCAAAGCATTCAGTTGTCTTATCTTTTTAATATCCTTTAATCTGTAACCGTTTCTTAGACTTTCTTTGTCTTTAATTATCTTGGCATTTGTGAACAGTACAGGCAAGTTATTTTGTAGAATGTTCAACAATTTAAGTTTGTCAGATACTTGCTCATAACTAGATTTAGGTTAGGCATTTTAGGCAGAAATACCATGAAAGTGATATTGTCTCCTCTTGGGGCATCATATCTGGAGGAGTGTGGTGACAATCTGTCCCATTAGTGCTGATGTTCACTTTGATCCTACATTAAGGTGATGCTTAATTTTTCCACTATACAGTCAATATTCCCCTTTTTAATTAATAAAAAAAATTATGGGAAGATTATTTTTAATTATGTAATATTAAGTCCTTCATTACACATTTACCTTCCAATTCCATTGTCATTTTTTTTTATGATTTCTTCTACATTTGCTATTAGAATTCTACTGTAAGGAAAAACTTTCCCTCTTCCTGATTTATTTATTTATTTATTTATTTATTTATTCAATCAATCAATTATGTATTTATTTCAGTATGCTGAAAGGGAAAATATATATGTAAAGTGCAATAGCTGAATATAAATACAGATTGGATATAATAATGTATTGATTATAAAAGTATAATAATTGTAGGGTAGCTTTGCATGAGAAATACAACAGAAAAATTTAGAAGTGTAGGCCACAATATCTTAAATTTACTGTCAAACATTTCAGTAAAAAATGCATTGGGTATTGACAGACAGAATGCAAATGTTAAAGTGAGGCAAAATGTGAACAATAGAAGATTCTAGATAAACACTTTATAGTATTTTTTGCATTAATTTTTCAACCTTTTGATAAGACAAAATTATTTTTAAATAAAATGTGTAAAAAGTGTGTGTACACACGTATACAGTCACAGGCCATGTAACGATGTTTTGGTACATGACGTTTGGTAAATGACCACTTGCACGACAGTTTACAATAGTTTACAGTTTACAGTTTACAGTTTACAGTTTACAATAAGTTTACAATAGTTTACAGTTTACAGTTTACAGTTTACAATAAGTTTACAATCACTTCACCATATAGACTAGGTGTGTGGTAGGCTGTGCCATGTAAGTTTGTGTAAATACATTTTATGCTATTCACATGACGAAATTGCCCAAGGACACATTTCTTAAAACTTAATCCCCAACATTAAGCAACACATTACTGTATATCTACTAAGCTTTCATTGGATTTCTATTGTAAATTTGTAAAGTTTATACATATAAAATATATATAAAAAAATAGACTGCAGTTTTGTAAACCATAGAGAGAG
>NW_007795164.1:0-1489 GCF_000696425.1 Galeopterus variegatus | reverse complement strand
TATGAATATACCACAATTTATGTATTAATTCTCCTATTGATGGATATTTAGGTTATTTCTAATTCCTGGCTGTTGTGAGTAAAGCTGCTATAAATATTCTTATTTAAATCTATGTAAGGATGTACTCATTTCTCTAGGGTAAATATCTAGAATTGAGATGGTTGGGTGATAGGACAGGTATATGTTTAACCTTGTAAGAACTGCAAGTTTCCCAAAGTAGTGTATGATTTTTCCTGCCCAGCAGTGATGTAAAAGATTTCCAATTGCTACATATCCTCGCCAATATAGGTGTTATCAAGCCTTCTCATTTTAGCCACATGAGAAGTGAAGCAAACACAATACATTTTTTGGTATCTGCTAACACTGTGTAATGTTCTATTATTACTAAGAATTTCATACATTAGATGGATCCATCACCCTGCTTCAATAATTATCAACTTTGTTCAATCTGGCTTCATCTCTATAACCATCTGTCCCCTCCTCCCATATTATTTTGAAGCAAGTCTCAGACATCACATCATTTCATGTAAAAGTAATACAGTATGTATCTCTAAAATGTATGGACTTGTTTAAAACCTAACTCAAATGCCATTACATTTATATAAAAAACATAGTGCCCTAATACCATTAAATATTCAATGTGCAAATTTCCAGTTGTCTCAACAATGTCATAAAATTTTTGTGCAGTTTGTCTGCTCAAGTCATTATCCAAATTAGTATACATATTGCAATCGGTTGATATGTCTTGTATTTTTTTAATTCAAAGTTTTCCCCTCCTCCTTTATTCTTTGTAATAATTTGGTTAAAGAAATTGAACTGTTTGTCCTCTAAAGTTTCTTAGAGATTAGATTTTGCTGATACATTATTTAACATTTTCCTCTGTCCTCTGTATTTTCTATAAATTGTTGTTTAGATCTGTGAGCTTAACTATATTCAGGTTATAGTTTTTTGGCAAAACTACCTGATACTTGGTATCATGTTCTTCCATCAGGAGGCATATATTGTCTGTTGTCTCTCTTTTTTATGTTAACACTCAAAACCTAGATCATTAACTCATTTTGGGCTGCAAAATGTTGACATTCCAATTTTATTCTGTCTTAATTCATGTGTTGGGATTCTTATATAAAGAGCAATTTCATTATCTACTAATTGATTACCCCATGGTACAGTTCAGATAAGTAAGGCACAACAGCAATCAACAAAATGAAAGGCAACCTACAGAATGGGATAAAATATTTGCGAGTCATATACCTGATCAAGGGTTAATTTCCAAAATGTGAATGCAATTCCTGAAATTCAATGGTAAAATAATAATAATAATAACCCAAAATGAGTAAAGGACTTGAACAGACATTTCTCTGAAGAAGACAAACAAATAGGTATATGGAAAGATGCTCAACATCATTAATTATCAGAAAAATGCAAAGTAAGACTACAATGAGATATTACCTCACACCTATTAGGATGGCTACTATTTACAAAAATAAAA
>NW_007795163.1:0-1489 GCF_000696425.1 Galeopterus variegatus | reverse complement strand
GAGGAAGAGAGAGGGAAGGAAGAAGCCACTATCTCGTCAACTAAATTTGATACTTTTTCAACAAGCATCTACTAAGCTCTATAACAGAAAAAGGCTTATTGTTGGCTTGGTACTACCTTAAAAATTGGGTGTTTGATGCAAATGTTGACTTGATTGAGCTGGGAACAGCATTTGAATAAAGTGTGAACCAAAGACTTAACATGTCCTCAATGACAGCCACAACCACTTATACCCTTAGTCTGGCTGATTCTTGGGAAAATAAAAATGTCCATGCAGATGCCATGGGAATGTCCTCTAACATCACTGCCCTCTGTGTTGTACTAATTGCCAGCCACTCAAATCCACATTTTTCCTGTCCAAAATTGTAGATGCCGGAATGACAAGGCTCCTGGCCAAAAGAAAACAAAGGCTCAGCCTAATTACAGCATGTTGAGGGTGAGAAAGCTAAAGTCTGAGAGGCCCACACATCAGAAATGGGAAACTAAAATAGGCAGCTGTTTGGAATCTTGATGGGCAATTCACTTTCACAACACTTTAACGATTGTGAGGACAGTAACAAGGGGACTTTAGGTTGGCTGGGGTCCACTCCTCAGAATACATGCCTGATCTGAAAGCCAAGCCTCGGAATGCTCCTCCCAAGACCCTTTCAGCCCTGAGACTGCAGAGAAAGGAAGCTCACACTCTTGGGTTGATCTACTAAAACTTACATTACACCTGCTCCATCAGCCAGAAAGCACAATGTGTAAGTGGCCCTTTCTGCCACAACCTTGTGGGCAGCAAAGAAGGAAGATGTCCTTCTCACCCAAGCATCCCAGTCTCCCCACAGGAGCGGCACTGTTAGGAGGCCTAAAAGTGAGAAATACTCAAACAGAATCTGGGTGAGTGAGACTGAACATCGAGCTTAAAGGGCTCAGCTTGTAGTCAATGGATCCATCACTCAAATATCTGGTGAGTGCCTGCTGTGTACCAGGCACGATTCTAGGTGCTGAAGATACAGCATGGCAAAATCTGTATACAGACACATCTGCCCTTACGGTTAATGATCCCTACTTTAACCTTGTGACAGCAATTGGGCCATAAAATGTTAATGTCACAAGACTTTAACTGGACTTCAAATCCCAGGCATGCTGCATTCTAACTTTGTGGTCTCATGCACCTGACTTCCCTGGGTTGTGGAGAGGATTAAATTAAGGCAGTAATTTGAAGGACCCAGAACAGGATCCTTTCCTCCCCCAAGGCTTCCTGATCCCATGCCTGGTGTTCTTCCTTCTACTTTCCACAGCCAAGAATGTCCATGCCTACATGTACCCACGCACACATACGGCACCATCATCCTTAAAATATGACCACCCATTCCCTACATGTTTTCTCTCTTATCCTCACAGCCATCTTGCAGTGTAAGTATTTGTGGCACCTGTAAGAATGAACGCCCTTTGCAGACCTTCAATTTCAGGCAGTGAAACTGACCAAAGGCCGCAGCTGCCATGCT
>NW_007795162.1:0-1489 GCF_000696425.1 Galeopterus variegatus | reverse complement strand
GAAAAAAAAAAAAAAAAAAACCCAAAATATCATGACAGGGATAAAATGCACCTATCTGGCAGAAAAACATCAACTTAATATGCTAGATGTTCAAATTAGTGATTTTTTTATTAGTCACATTTCTCTATATAAACAGGATTAATAAGATCTTGATTAGATATATTAGATATATATCTATCTAATATACATAGTAGATAAATTATATATATATTTGTTAATAAGAATTAGATCACATGATTATGGAAGCTAAGTCCCAAGATCTAGAGCTGGCAAGTGGGAGACCCAGGAAAGTTGATGATTTTTTTCCAGCCCAAGTCTGAAGACAAGAGAAGACTGGTGTTCCATCTGGAAGACAGTATGCCAGAGAGAAAAACATTATCCCTTACTCAGCCTTTTTCTATTCAGGTCTTCTACTGATTGGACGAGGCCCACCCACATCAGAAAGGTTAATCTAGTTTATTCAGTTTATTAATTTGAATGTTTATTTTATCTGAGAAGCATCCTCACTGACACATCATAATAATGTTTGACCAAATAGTTGGGCATATCATGGCTCAAACAAGTTGATACATAAAATTAATCATCACAGGTGGTATAATTGATTAGCTTGAGAAAATTATAAAGAGCATAGTTAGAACACAAAGGATATTAAAAGTGAGAAAAATATAAAGAACATTTTTTTTATTTGTACAAAAAATATTTATTAAGAATCTACTGTGTGTCAGGCCCATAGCTGGACACTGGGAATTAAAAGAGATCATATCAGATGTGGCCCTATCTTCATGAGGGTTAAATATGGAAAACATTAAAAGTATATATAATATAAGATGTTGCTGAAATTTAATTGGAACTGAGATTTCAGAATGAAGGTTCTCAACATTATATTATTGAAAAGAGGATGATTTGTATGTATATTCCCCCATTTAAACATAAAAGGCTATAGCATTACATATGTAAACACAAAAAACATTTAACCCCACCTCAAATGAATAGTCTATGACTAAAAATACGACTCCCCCTGTAGTGGACTGAATTATGTCCTCCCAAAACTCACTGAAGCTTGAATTGTGTCCCCCAAGTTTATGTATTAGAATCTTAGCCCCCACTGTGACTGTTAAGAGGATGGAAAATCCAATTATGATAATTGAAAGATGGATCCTTAAATAGGTGATTGGATTGTAGGACCATGCCATAGTGAATGGATTAAAAATGGTGGTCAAGGGCATGGTTCCAAGGGCTTTAAAAGAAGAGGATCCTTTTCACTCTCTTTGCTTCCTCCATCTCGCAATGTGAGATCCCTGGGTCATTGTCACTATCACCAGATGGACTTTGGACTTCACCACCTTAGAAACTGTAAGCAATAAATTTTGTGTTTTTTTTTTTTTATAATTACCCACTTTTGCATATTTTGTTATAAGCAACACAAAGTGGACTAATACACCCCCCAAATACTATTTCCTTTCTGAATGTTATTTATTTTCACTATGAA
>NW_007795161.1:0-1489 GCF_000696425.1 Galeopterus variegatus | reverse complement strand
GGAAGATTTCTTTGCTTTTTTCTCTTTTTCCCAATAGCTGGCCCATACAGGGATTTGAACCCATGACTTGGTGTTGTAAGCTATTGTAAGGTTGTTGAGTTAAATGGCCAGCCCCTACCTTTGGAAGATTTCAACAGAAGGACAGGGCAGTGGCCAGTTTGGAGCTGGGGCAGCCATTTGGAGCTGATGAATGAGCTGCAGAAAGCTGTCTTCTGAAAGTGGCTGGGGAACCTCACACAGGCGTGGAGAGAAGCAGATGAGGACCATGACTGACCAGGAGCAGCCTTAGTCCTTACTTTCTAATTCCAGGTAACCTGCTGATATACTCTACTAAAAGGTTCATAAAATCAATCATTTTAATTTGAAACAAATCCTCTTAAAACTCTCAAACTTCAGTTTGCATCACGCTCCCCTGGGATGATGCTGAGGCTGATGCTGTTGGTGCTGGGGCCACACTTTGAGAACCACTACCTTAAACTTGCTTGAGTGTCTGTTCCTTGAAGCCAAAAGTGCCCTGACCAAGACGGGTGCTGTGGATTCCCTCCACGATGTCTGCTGCTGAATTGTCGGTGCCTGGAAAAGCTGAAATCCTAGCAGCCTCCAGTGTTCAGCATTAGAGCCTATCCAGGCAGACTTAACCTCCCTTTTGGCATGTGAGCCAAAGCAGTACTGAGAATACACCAAGGACGTACAGTGTTGTGAAAGTTCAGGGTAATGCCTCTGCCCTCCTTCCTGGCAACAGGGGTTCAAAGCAGTGCAGTTTGAGCTCCCAGCATCTCACTAAGATTATGGGTCATGAGCCTTCTGTCTCTGTCTGTAGCTCTCACACTGAAGGCTCATGCACCCTTTCTCAGAGCTGAGCCAAGTGACCATCTTTCTCCCAGCCAGATCCTTCCAACAACTACCCCCAAAAACTTTATACAGATCAGCTATGCCCCCTCCACTGACTCCCATACATAGCAGACATGTTTAAATTCTAGTGATACTCACGGACTGGTCCAAAGCAGGGACTTACTCTACCTCTGTTATCTTTATATAATAGATCTCCTGTCTTGCCCAACATTCTAGATCATGGGTGAGCAAATTCTCTGTAAAGGTCCAGATAGAAAATATTTTAGGCTTTCTGGATTAAAGATATCTATTGCAACCACTCACTCAACTTTGCCATTATAGTGCAAAAGCTGGCATATACAATACAAAAAGAAGTGGTGGTGCCTGTATACCAATGAAACTTTTACCTATGAAAAAACAGGCAGCAAGCAGGATTTAGTGCTAGCTAGTATTTCTTTTTTTTCTATTACTAAATGGAGTTAATGAGTCTTCAAACAGATGGAAAGTGTATTTAGTGTTAGCAGGTCTACATTGTTATGGGGAAGCTTTTAAAAATCTATAGGCTATAGGGGCCAGCCCGGTGGCGCACTGGATAGCGCGCCGCTTGGGAAGCACGGCGGCGCTCCTGCCCGAGGGTTCGGATCCCACATACGGACCG
>NW_007795160.1:0-1489 GCF_000696425.1 Galeopterus variegatus | reverse complement strand
AAAAAAAATCCATAAAAAAGTTGAACTTAAATGTTCATATCAGCATTATTCTACTAGTTCCCAAACTGGAAACAATCCAGATGTTCATTAACAGGTGAATGGAGATACATATTGTGGTAAGTTTGTACAATGGAATATTACTCAGCAACCAAAAGGAATAAAACTACTACTAAGTGCAAAAATAAAGATAAATTTCAAAAAGCATGCTGAGAGGAAAAGCTCATACTATATGATTCCTTTGTGTCATGAGTACATAATATATTATTCCGTTTTTATGAAGTTCTAGAATGAGCAAAAAGTCAAAACGGATCTTAAGTGATAGAACAAGATCAGTGGTTGTGTAGGGTAGGATTTGGGGATAGGGAATTGTCTGTAAAAGGCTATACTTATTTTTTCTCCATTTAAAAAAATCGTGGAAAAAATTTAAGGCAATATAACTTTGTGATTGAAATTATTAACCTTGGCTCTCATGAATATTCATAACCAATAAAAAAATTATTAACCTTGGCATCATAAAAACCTTAGTTTGAGTCCTGACTCTGCCATTCACTAGCTTTGTGATCTTGGGCAAAATTATTTAACATTTCTAAATTTCCTCATCTGTAAAATGGGATGATTATAGTATCTATCTCAGAGTTGTCACGAGGATAAATTAATTTGTCATCTCTGCTACATAGTATGCATTCAATAATGATGGCTTAGTTTGTCAGTAGTAGTATTTCCAATGCTAATAATTATAATTTGCTATTCATGTGTGTTACTGTTAATTTTGGAATGGATATTTTTATATTTAAAAAAGGGGAAGAAAAGAAAAAGTGGCTGATTAGTTCCAATGGATCTTTGATGTTTTCCGGGTGAATAACTTACTGTTATTTAATCTGTCATAAACATTGTGTGCTGTCTTTAATACATGAAGATAATGGAATTGATTCCTTTATTGGAAGTTCTGCAGGACTATTGGCTAAAAGCACTGATGCTCTGATTTGTTCATAATCTGCTTTATTATTGTCCCTATTTTTTTTAAATGAGAACTTGCTATATACCTCTTAAATGATGTCCTTTTTGACACTTTAAATGGCTGAGGATGATTCGAGAATCTTCTTTCCAAATAAAAGTTTCCTTGATATGAATCTAGTTAATCAAAGTTGGGCCAAATAAGCAATGCAGTTGCTCAGATGAATTACTCCAGAAACTCCTTTAACATTAATTAGGATTTTTATAAATGTTATAGTGCTCTCTCATATTAGGACCTAGCTTATTGGAGGTTTGAAGATATTTTCCAGTGTTAATATTTAAATCTTGATTTCCTTGTGTGAACCAGCAGTTTTCAAGTCTGTCAATGAGAAAGAAAAACTGGGAAGAAATAAGATGATCAAACACATCAAAGATTAAAATGTTTTACAAAAGGGTATTGGAAAGGAGTTTCATGTGATTATGTGGCTTAGTGTTGCCTGAATGCGGGATACTTTTGGATTGAGACATGGTGAAT
>NW_007795159.1:0-1489 GCF_000696425.1 Galeopterus variegatus | reverse complement strand
ATCATGCTTTTCAGAACATATTAATTGGCCTACTTGTCAGAAAAAACAAAGACAAAACATTCAACCATTTTTAATCCTTGACTTCCCTGTATTGGAAAATATCATCAAAGAAAATTAAAATTACAGTAGTCCCCCCTTATGTATGGTTTCACTTTTCATGGTTTTTGTTACCCACCATCAATTACAGTTCAAAAATAATAAAGGGAAAGTTTGAGGAATAAACAATTCCTACATTTTAAATTGAATGCCATTCTGAGTATGATGGAATCTCACACTTTCCCACTCTGTCACTTCGTCTCCTTGC
Source organism: Galeopterus variegatus (assembly GCF_000696425.1). Lineage (NCBI taxonomy): Eukaryota > Metazoa > Chordata > Mammalia > Dermoptera > Cynocephalidae > Galeopterus > Galeopterus variegatus. The sequence continues at coordinate 1,185 of NW_007795159.1, read as the reverse complement.
ACAGACGCTGTATCATCTCACATCATCACAAGAAGGGTAAGTACAGTACCATAAGACAGTTTGAGAGAGAGAGGGAGAGATCGCATTCACATAACTTTTATAGCAGTACATCGTTATGATTACTTAATTTTGTTATTAGTTATTGTTGTTAATTTTTCCCTATGCCTAATTTATAAATTACACTCCATTGAGTATGAATATATAGGAACAAACACAGTATATGAAGGGTTCAGTACTATCAGTGGTTTCAGGCATCCACTGAGAGTTGGGGACGTATCCTTTGTGGATAAGGTAACACTACTGCGCTTCTTAAAAGGATTCCTTGAAATCACCCGATTACTCTTCTCCTGAATCTTTATTCCTCTAGTCTAACATGTGTCTGTTGATGGACATTTTTGTGACTTTTGGCTTCAGCTTAAACTGTATTATGATGGATTTTGGTGGCAATGTCACATACTGTTCTCATACATATATATGTATTTAAATAAAAATTGAACTTCATTCTTTATGCTAAAAACAGTTAATTTTTTTCTTCTTATATGCTAATTTCATAATGTACTAAATTGAGTTAATGGGGCAGGTGGTAGTGTTGGAGACTGGGTGATATTCTAAGATTGAATTAATACAGAAGATCCATTATCTTAGAAGGGCTAGACCATTCTAAGTACCTGATATATTGTATGCTGTGGTTGGGTTTTTTAAAATATAATATATTCCCAGTCAATATATAAAGAAGAAATAAAGAGATTAAGTTTCTTCGACCATATTCTCTTTTCTCTTAGGAAATTGTAGATTAAGAAAAAATAGTATCTGAAAAGACTTTATAAAAATCTGTATTTGAAGGCATTCTGTCAATAAGAAGTAAAACAAAACAAAAACATCAAAAGCAAATAATTACATAAAGTCCAAATGAGGTCCTCTATCTTTTGTGGGTCTATTAACCCCTTGAATTCTATATAATACTATGTTTAAGAGCACATATTTCTGGAAACTGGCCCTATATCAATTATTAGATAGGTCTCCAAAGTAAGGCCTAATAGTTTTTATGAGCAGTAATAACTGATATTAAATTTAATAGTATTGATATTGGGAATATTTATAGTATTGCAGTTAAATTTGCCATGTCAAAAATTTAATAGCAATATTTAAAACTCATGTAGCCTGTAGTAGTTAATGTTAGTTTTT
>NW_007795158.1:0-1489 GCF_000696425.1 Galeopterus variegatus | reverse complement strand
AAATAATTGTATCAATATTATCAATTTATACTCTCCTCGGTAATATATGAATCTCCTTTTTTAAGAATGTCATCACAACTGTATATGCTTTTGCTTTAATCTCTGATAAGTTGAAATGTGACAAATTGTCTATCATCGATTTTATATACACATGCAGAATTTTGGGACCAGACAAATACAGTTTTTTTGCCAACCTTAAATGGTATCATTTCAAAGTGATTGCAAGTTCTTAGATCCACAAAATTTAGGCCTTGGTTTTTCAGTAACAGGGGACCCTCTACTGACGAATGAGGAGGAGGAAATTTTTTTCAGAAATTAAACAGTAAGATGTAAAAGGATTTGACTCAATCCTGCATCATTCACATTTTTCTGTGACAACAAATTAGTTTCCATAATAATTTTACAGTTATTTTAAATCTCTCCTATGGCATTCTGAGTCCGTAGTCTTCCAAGGACATGCCCTTGGAGAAGGGGGTGCTCCCAGAGCTGCTAATCTCAGTAGACTCAGCCACAATGCCAGCGTTAAAATGTTCTTTATGTTCTCCCCTATGAAATATTACATCATTATAACTCCCTGAATTCCAAAAGAATGTAGGCAGATTGGTATCTCACTGCTTGTGGCCCTAGAACCTCACTACAGAAAGAGTTCAGAGGCTGCAATCTGATTTGAAAGGGGAACTAGAGCATTTGTATTAAAGCTACATTTGCATAATATGAAAGCAAAATTCTCAACAAACATATAATGAGCATATGTCAAAGTTATATTTTATTTATTTATTTATTTTTTTCTAAAAACGACTGGTAAGGGGATCTTAACCCTTGACTTGGTGTTGTCAGCACCATGCTCTCCCAAGTGAGCCACCGGCCAGCCCTTACATTTTATTTTTTAGCGAAAGAACTGACAGAGAAGATAAGAGGAGTTGGTTCCCCAAGTTCTTCAGGAAAGGACAACTAAATACACTTAATAAAAGAAATGCCTAGAAAAATTAAAAAGCTAGGTTATATACAATCTGGTTAACTCTCCAATGGGCTATAAATGAGAATAGTTTTTAAGTTAACTTCCCAACTGGAGTATAAAATCATACAACCTTACTGGATTCAGCAGATAACCTGTAACCTTAGAATGTCATAAACCATTCATACCTCATTTGATCGTGATTACCAATCAAATATCCTGTGCTCGATGGGGATCCATAGTGACGATAAAGATCAATTAATTAGTGAAAGAGAAATTCTGCTTTTATTTTAGTAGCTTTATTAGAAAATACATTAGAATGATGTAAAAAAAAAAGTAAACTTAATGGGTTATATGAGTATATGATTTGTGATTGTCACTCATTTGTACATTTATGTTTTGCCCACTTTTCTATAACTGTTATATATCAATTTTAATATGCTTAAAAAATTTTTGGAATCAAAGCTAATTTGTATTTTATTTTATTTTTAAATTTTTATTGAATCAAAATTGATTATACATATTTTTGGGTTC
>NW_007795157.1:1171-1489 GCF_000696425.1 Galeopterus variegatus | reverse complement strand
GGGGTCTCATATTGTGAGATGGTGGAAGCAGAGGGAGCAGAGAAACAGACAGACAGACTCTCCTCTTTTAAAACCCACAGAACCATGCCTTTGACCACCATTTTTAATCCATTCACTACTGCACGGTCATACAATCCAATCACCTCTTCAAGGCTCCACTTTTCAATTACCATAATAATATTTCCCACCCTCTTAACAGTCACAGTGGGGACCAAGTTTCCAATACATAAAACTTGGGGGACACAATTCAAGCTTCAGTGAGTTTTGGGGGGACATAATTCAATCCGCTACAATGTGTATTAATATTTTAAATGCTTA
>NW_007795157.1:0-219 GCF_000696425.1 Galeopterus variegatus | reverse complement strand
GCCGGTCTGTATGTGGGATCCGAACCCTCGGCGGGAGCGCCACACTGTAGCAGTGCACCACTGGGCCGGCCCCCCAAGTTTCTAATACATAAAATGTGGAGGATACATTTCAAGTTTCAGTGAGTTTTGGGGGGACATAATTCAATCCACTACAATGTGTATTAATATTTTAAATGCTTATATTTGTTCTGATGAAACACAATAAACACTAAAACAAAA
>NW_007795156.1:0-1489 GCF_000696425.1 Galeopterus variegatus | reverse complement strand
ACAAGATTTGTTATGGATTATAAACTGTCAACCTATTATAAAAGTGCTTGCATCTGATGTGTTGTTTGTATTGGTAAATATAAAACCAACAGAAAAAAAATCCAGTTTTTATCAATTTTCTTTATTCTTTACCTAGAAATATTATGGAAACAAAGTGTCAAGTAAGCTAATGTTTTGTATTCAGAACACTTAGAACTTCAAACCCTTAGTGATATAATTACTTCTGTTAATTGAGCTCATGATAAAAACAAGTACTGTATCATTTGGAAAAGAGTAAATATAATATTTTATCAGTCTAAAATAAATCAGAACAGTAAATTTACTAAAGGTTATGAATAGCAAGTATAATCTTACTAGTTACAAATAATGTAATTTGTTACTGTTTATGAAAATTTCTCCTTATTTTCAATATATTGATTTGAATATCTACTCTGGAGAATTTACAAATGTTCTAAGAAAATAAAAGAAAGTTAAGCCATATTCTTTATCTAAATGAAGATTGTTGTAGGTTAGGTCATTTCTTTTGTGTTTTATATGTTGGTTATTTATCATCTCTGCTCCAAACCTAAAGGAACAATCTGAAATGAGACATGCAGTGTTTCTCACTATTAATGGAAGCATTATGAAACTCTCCCTAACCATTGTATTCAGACAGTAATACTATTAATAACAAATTTTTCTTATATCATGCTTAATTAGATGACACCTCTGATAAAGAACATAAGCATTCAAACTGTAAATGAGGCTTAACAGAATACCAGAATAAGAATACAGCAAACATTATTTAATAATACCTAATTTATATGCCATTTCACAGTTAATTTTAAATTTTGCATATTTGCTTATCTAAAAACATAGTATATGGCAAAAAATCGTATGCCACTGTTAGATTCAAAGCCACTGTTAGGAATGGTAACTACTTATGTGCTACTAAAATACACTGATGTCCCAGGGGTTCAGGAACCCCTACTGAGGTTCCTCTCTATGCCATTAAGATGTCTCTATTAACTGCTGAATAACATGCAATTCTGCAATCATCTCCTTCAGACACTACCACTTTTTAGTGGTTGACTTTTTATTTGTCAGATACCTAAGAAAAAACTGAAAAAATCTGGGAAAGCAGATAACCAAGCCTATCACATCTGCATTAACAAAAAAATCATATGTTATTATAAGTAAGTAGGTTCTTGTTAATTGTAGCTTACTCATAATCTACACAATAAAAACACAGAATTAAGAGTGGGGACCTTAAAACAGCTACTTTCCTCAAAACATTATCCTTTTTTCAAGATTCCAGAAAAGTTCTAGGTAGCCAAGGCCCAGATGTCTGCAAGGCAGGTAAGAAGTAACTAATCCACAGTCAAATTAATCAGAAAACAAAACCTCTCTAAAGTATAACCTTATTCAAAAACAGGTAGTTAAAAATTTAGTCAAGGGCCGGCCCGGTGGCGCACTGGATAGTGCGCCGCTTGGGAAGCGCGGCAGCGCT
>NW_007795155.1:0-1489 GCF_000696425.1 Galeopterus variegatus | reverse complement strand
AATAATAATAATAATAATAAATTCTGTTTGCTTTCAGAAGGAGAGAACAAATCTATGTTTACTACAGGTGGGAGAGGCTGAGGGAGAAGTGGATTTGGAAGATATTGGGTGAGGCCACAAAGAATAATTACAGTTTGTAACAATGAATATGCTAATAATATTTATTAGAACATCACATGTTGTACACAGGTGATGGCAGTCAATGCTGTACCCCAAAATATGTATAAGTAATTAAGCTTCAATAAAAAATAGAAATACAAAAAGAATTTTTTTTCTGAGCTAATGACAGTGCTTATTTGGAACGATACTCATTGGATTACGATGAAGTTCTGTTGACATGGAACGTTATTGTTAATTCTGAGAGTGAGGGCCTCCGACAACATCCAACACTGTCATCCATCAGAAAAGGTGGTTGTTTATTATAGACTTTGTGTCTGGGATATATTTTATGTTCATGCTCAAAGTCACTAGTTTGAATTGATCAAAATAAGATATAAGACAGTCTTCAGTACTAAAGAGAAAAGGTGGAATTCCTATCATCGCCATCGTTTGAGCTTCTGCACTTGGCCATTACCATGGATATTTTACACATGCCATTTATTTTTTTTAATTCAATTTGAATTGGATCAATTTGAATTGGATATCTGTAGTATGCAAACAATAGCAATGTGCTGAAAAGCATCTAAGACAGGCATTATGCTAGGAAGGAACCATTTTGGAACTGTATATTTAGGAAGAAGAATGTATATGATGGGCAGCTATCATACTCAGAAAGAACCATAGATTAGATAAAGAGTCCTAAAGGTGTTTCAGCATCTCAACTCAGCAGTTAAGTGTCTTTGAATGCCTTCTCAAAGTTTCTCGATGAATATTCTTTTATTCTGTAAACTAACCCATTATTCTTTGTGGACTTTTGTTTTTATCTTGAGTGAGACAATGTTAAGTTTCTGTTCTTGGCAACCAAAAGACCCCTGACAAATTGAAAAGTTTGTTAACTATTTTAGCAGGATATGTTAAAGGTCCATATGAATGAATTAGATGTAAATAAGTGACTTTACGAAATACAGGAATCAGGAAATTTGTTACTAAAGTAAAACAAAGAAACTAGGTTTGTGAAATATATATTTTTAAATACATTTTTTAAATATAAATATTCAAATCAGAAAAACAGAATGATGTTTCTGAGAACACTTATGATAAGAGTTAATAAAAATGTGTGTTAATTTAAGTTGAAATTCAGACCAAGGGAAAATGTCATGGTTCTTAGACTCGAGTGTAAAAGTATACGATTATGATCCTATGACATGAAATAAAATTTGTGATGGTAGTATTTTAGGGCTATGTATGCTAAAAAATCTTTCTTACTTTACAAATAATAAAATTCTGTACTATCACATGACTATTACTATTATTTTAGACAAACTAATATTTACCATCAAAGATTGACTTCAATAAAATTTAGGAGAAAACCCAGTTAGTCCTTTTTCTG
>NW_007795154.1:0-1489 GCF_000696425.1 Galeopterus variegatus | reverse complement strand
TTTATATATTTTCTCCTGACTGCATATTCCAGGCGGAAGCTTCTGCCTTACAGTTTAAGAGAAATTTCAACTTTTTGTAACTACCTGAAGATATTTTAAAAAAAACTTTAGGTGATAGGGAACTGAAAATAAGTAGTAAGTTTGGCTAAATTCAATTCAGCAAACATTAGGTATCTGTATGTATATGGTATTGTGTTTGGTGACGAGAGATGTAAAGTTGACAAAAATTTGATAACCTCTATTCCTGGGGCTTGTAAGCTGTTATGTGATGCCGATGAAAATACATAAGTAACTATAATGCAAAGCAGGCAGTAATAAGTACTGTAGTACAGGCATCAACAAAGTACACTGGGAAATCAGGATAGAGAGATTAATCCCAACTGGGAGGATCTAAGAAGTTCTCATGGAGTAGGTAGGATTTGAGTAGAGCTTAATTTATTGCTTTCATTCATTCTAGACTGTCTTCTGAAGATTGATGTCTATTTCCTTGAGCTCTTTAATTTTGTTGCCAATTTGGATAAACATGGCACAAATCCAGCAGGGAAGTCCAGATGAAAAGACTACAGCACTGAAAGGTACATACTTAATTTTGCTTTTTCAGCAAACTTTCTACACCTAATGAAGGTTTAGGAATATTTAGGTGGCCTTCCATTCATTCCCATTCTAAAATAAGAATAGCAGTAACTAAACTATTTGCAATTGTTTGTATCCTTCACAGCAACTATTGCAGTGTCTGAGATGTAGTAGGCACTCAGTAAATAAAAAGTAAATTGTAGAATCATGTAATTTTATAGCTTTATAAGCATTCTTAATGCTCTTCTTATTCAAGTCCATACATTTAGTGGAAAAATAAACACTATAAAAGACTAGTGCCCTACCATAATTTTGCTGATTAAAATGTCACACTGGGTTAGGATAATGATCTGCTTATTCCTGTATTCTGTATTTGTGGCACTGGCACTAGGGATATTTTATGAGAGGCTCTCCATGTTAACACTTCAGAAGGAATGTGCCTTAGACATGGTTAGGATATTTTGAGTTCTAGACTTTTTAAAAAAAATCTACTATCTAAAGTAATCTTACTTTTAAAAGAAATATTCATGGTTGAGCTTTTAAGGTTTCTTCTTTATCACATATTTCAATTTGTCTAGTGACTTTGCTCAAAATCAGATTTTCTGAATAACCTGTGTGGGTTTTCACAGTTATTTTATTTTATGTGGAAAAATGTCTTATGGGTTTTCTAAATGTTGCGATGCCAGCTAGCTTAGTCCTTTTTGTGCTGCTGTAACAATATACCACAGACTGGGTCATTTATAATAAACAGAAATTTACTGACTGACAATTCTGGAAGCCGGGAAGTCCAATATCAAGGTGCTGGCATCTAGCGAGAGCCTTCTTGTTGCATCATCCCGTGGCAGAAGGTAGAAAGGCCAAGAGACAAAAGGGGGCCTAATCTTTTTATAATGGCAGTAATCCCACCCATGAAGGC
>NW_007795153.1:0-1489 GCF_000696425.1 Galeopterus variegatus | reverse complement strand
CCCTTGGTTCCATTTTCTCCTTATGCAACCCCATGTCACATTTATCTTTCCTTCCTGCCTGCCTGTCTTGCCATCTTTAGGCCCAACATCCAATACAGAAGCATTAGCCTGACATAAACTATTTATCTAGCTCCTCAAACTGCTTAAGGTCAAATCGCTGTAACAAACTCTTATTCTACATCCCTGCTAGTGACTCTGCTTTTCTAATTAAACCCTATTTGGTTCAAAGTTTTTATAATTTTGTTCTTAATATAACCATAAGTAACTAGCAAGTAGTGAAGGGAAAGAGGAAGGCAGTCTGTTCTCTGGATCCCTTAGAAAATGTACAGAACAGAGAGGTTAGTGTTATTCTCATTTACACCTCTACCAGCAGAGTTGTTCTATAGCTCCTACTTGGTAAGTTTTTAATTTTTGCCAGTTTTCAGAATATTTAATGCTGTCTCAGTGGCTTTAATTTACATTTTTCTTTTAACTAATGAGAATAAACATTTTTGATAGTTTCTTAGTCAGTTTAATATTGTTATTTGTGAAGTACCTGTTCATGTCTGCTACTGATTTTTTGATCTAGTTGCCTGTTGATAATAAATAGTTCTAGCTTTCCCATGAATTTCTTTTTTCTGTAATTTATTTCTTTTTATAACTTATAAGTCCTTTTTTCTTGGGTGAGGTTTGAATCATTGTCAGATATTAATTAAAATTAAAGACATAAACTGAGATCTGTCTGTGTTATATTTTACTTTAAGAATTTACATTTATATCTTGTAAGCTGCTTAAATACTGGCATTTAAGATCACTTTAAACAAGTTTAAAGATTGAGACTAATTGAAGCTAGGTTTCAGTCTCTCTGTGAATTTATCTTCTTTTGGTTTGTCCTTCCTACTAAATTTTGATACTTGTGTTTCCTACTCAACATACACGGTTATATAATTTTTACACATTTGCAGTCACTGGACTCCCATTAATTGTATTTCTCCTATTCCTACAACACTCTTGAAAGTTTCAATTTGACTCTTAGCCTCTGAGTAATTGGCTTATTTTGAAATTGAAGACTCCCATACAAGAAAAACAGACTCAATGCTAGGTTCACCCTTGTGGGTTTATATATTTTTCCCAAATCTTGACATCACATTTTTCACTGCCTTCTTAACTCTCTGATTCTTTTGCTTAGATATTTCTAAAATCTTGGTCAGCTTTTCCAGTGTCATCAGCGGGATTTTTGATTCAAGTTAATTAACACACTATGACAAGAAAGCAGAATCCCTGAAACACTCTATTTTAGGTAAATGTTTACCCTCTTTTAAGTATGGGTAAAACCACATATGTAAAGAGATGTATGAGGAAGTGATATGTTTAGCTCACAGTACCTGTACTGAAATACAAATGTTCTCATCCTAGGTTTTTGCCTCCTGAATTCTGGAAGCTGGACAATGTAGTAGCACTACTTTGACCATGCACATGGGGACAGAACCCTAGATGACTGTGAAGAAAC
>NW_007795152.1:0-1489 GCF_000696425.1 Galeopterus variegatus | reverse complement strand
AAAAAAACTATTTGTCAAATAATGTGTCAGTTCACATTACTATGTGCATTAAAAATAGTAAATTTTCAACAAATTTGGAAATTCTAATTTTTAAGTGTTATTTAATATACCTCTATTTTTAACGGTTATATTTCCTTGTGTATTATCATCCACAAATTTTGAATTCAGTATATGACTTTTTCCTCTGAGTGTTCCTGTGGTTTTCAAAGCTTGATAAGAGCTATACAATAATTTTGTCTTGACTTTTTTTTTGGTAATAGTAAAAGAAGCAATAGGTAAGTGCTGTTCAGTTACTCTTTCCAAGCATTTGGTGGCTACTCTTTGTGGACTTGAGTTGCAGATGGGAATAGGAACATTCTTCAAAGGAGAATTATGGAAATTCTAGGGTTTTTTAGATACCTGGGAAACTAGGGAATGTGCATAATTTCAAATTCCATAAGTTTAGCAATAAAATATTTACTGATAAAAGGGAGGAAATATGCACATAAATAAGGCAATTTATATAGCCTTTCAGTCAAATCTGTATGCTTTACCAGCATAATATGGACCATTTACGATCCTAAAAACTGTTTAGGTTGAGAAATAGAGCTGATCTAAACCTATTAAGATTACAGAGATAAGGTCTACTTCAGATGACTAACAAAACAAATAGATCAAACATTGTGAGGTATAATATACAAAATACAGGAATTTTCTTGAAAATAAAATCTAAAAAATAAAAAGCTGTACAAGAAAGGAAATATAACAAAAGTGTGTCGCATGGATCAGCTGTTACAAAAATGCAAACTGAATAGTGATTTAGGAAAAATAATTTTATTGGGGAAAATTGTGTTGTGTATTTGTGTTTTGTGTGGTATATGACAGCCATATCCTAATTTTCCATCATAGAAAACTAATAGCTAATGTCAAAATTGAAAAATTAATAAGTATAAGTTCAAGATTATTTGTTAGAAATATGTATATAGTTGGGGCTACAAGCATAGGTTTGAACCAGACTTGCTTGGGTTAGACTTACTGGCCGTGTGACCTTGAGCAAATTACTTGATATTTTTCTGCCTCTGTTTTTTTATCTAGAAAATAGGGATTGCTGTCTTGTAGATTATTATGAGAACTCCATTACTGAATATTGTAAAGCACTTAAAAAAGTTCTAGGCACACAACAACCATCATGAAAGAATTTGTTCAGTAAAATAAAATATTCTTGAATTACAAAGTAATTAGCCATGAGAATTGAAAGAGGTTGCCTCTTTCTGTTGGAAATTTTAAGTGGGTAGTGCATGGTGTTGGAGTACTGCTAATTTTTACTAGAAGGCACATAATACTATTAGACTTTTAAAGCTATGTGAATGTAGTACTTGGATAAAAATAAAAATAGGAACAATTTCAAAGTTATAAATTGAAACTTATAACTTAACTAAAGAAACAATTTGAAATGTAACTAGTTAGCTAAGTTCAAGTTTATTTAATTTGAAACTTAACTAAAAAAAAA
>NW_007795151.1:0-1490 GCF_000696425.1 Galeopterus variegatus | reverse complement strand
CTTTCCTCACCAGACATTCACCTTTCCCTGGGCACCTCTGAAGTGCCTGGCACTACAGCAGCACTGTGACATGTGCAGACCCAGGAGTGAGGAAAACTGTCCAATGTTGCAGCACACCAAGCCTCCAAATCAGGTCCCCTCACACAGAGGAAGACAACATCATTATGGAAATGACTCGGTTGGCAGGCACTTCCATATTTTCTTACTTCATTTTTACAACTACGTATAAAGTAGATACTGTAGTGCCTCATGGAAACTGAGGCTCAGAGGAGTCAGGACACTTTCCCAAGGACACATGGCTTAATTAGTGACCCAGGTCTGTCTTCTCCAAAGCTGCTCTCTGTGCTATAGAGTTTCTGGACTGCTCTCATTGCCATCTTTAGATCCTAATCTATACTCTGGGCTACCTGAATAGCCAGTCAATATATATTTATGTATTAGGTAGCAGGACAGAAATTGAGGAATCAAAGATTAATGAGACTTCACTGTGCAGAAGACTGACACATAAACCTGTAAGTATAACAAAGAAGGGCTATGAAGAGCGACCTGCTACAGATCACAGGAGGAGCAACCAACACTATGTTACTACAGATGTCAGGAAAAGCCCCAGGGTAGAAGAATCACTTTAGTTGGGTCTTATAGGATGATGTATTAGTTTCCTATGTCTGCTGTAACAAATTACTACAGATTTTGTTGCTTAAAACACAAATTTACTCCTGTATAGTTCTGAAGATCAGAAGTCTAAAATCCAGGTGTCAGCAGAGCTGCATTCTATTGGAGTCTCTGAGGGAGAACATGTTTCCTTGACTTTTTCAGCTTCTAGAGGCTGCCTGTGCATTCCATGATTTCTGATTCCTTCCTCCATTTTCAAAGCCAGCAGCACAGCACCTACATCATTAGGAGAGAAATACCCAATCCCATTTTTCACTTTATAGAGGATAAAATTAAGGTGCAGGGAGAAGCTTGCTGAGGGTCTCAAAACTCCTAATGGTCCAGCTGGGACCAGAATGCAAATATCTTAGTTGCTAGAAGGTAAAGTACATAAATAGAGAAAATAATTAAATGTGGAGCCAAAGTCTTTATTAAGCAATATTCTGTGTTGGAACTCTATGCTACTCTATGTTATTATCACTTAAATTTTTCAGCAAAACATTTAACACTTCAAAGGACCATAAAAATACTAAATGTGACCATATATGTGAATATGTAAATACTATATTTGTTGAGTGATGAATATCCACTCACCTGAATGTTAGGCCCACTATGTTCCAAATGTATCCCAATAATGACTGCCCAATAATAAGGATAAGTGTAAATGTATATGTGCTCCCGGACAAAGACTCCAAAGTCCCCTGTACTATGTTTTGTGATATAATAAAAGTAGCATCCAATTAAGCATCATAACTTGGGATATGAAATAACAAGAGAAAGGAAGAACTAACTCCCTCTAGGGGTGGGGTGGGGATGAGGAAAGGATCTTCCCCTAATTA
>NW_007795150.1:0-1490 GCF_000696425.1 Galeopterus variegatus | reverse complement strand
CTGTCCCACCTAGCTCAAAGAGGTGCTGTGAGGCTAGACAACAAAGCGAGGTAAAAGCACTTTTAAAACCTTAACAATTACATGTCAATGATGGTTCCTTGAAGTTCTGACCAGAGCTTTCAACACAGCAGAAAGTTTTGTCTTCCACATCTCTACATGCCCAGGGGCCAGCTGGAGGTAGTGCCCAGACAGTGTTGGCTCATCAGGGCCAGCCTCTCCTACCCAGAGTGCAATCGCTCAACAAATGTCTACTTGAGCATGTGATCTGCACTTGGCACTTTTACATGGAGGGTAAATTAATGAACAAAAGGCATAAAATGCCCAGCCCTCCTGGAGCCTGTTCTTACGGGAGAGATCAACAAAGTGAATAAGGTAAGAAAACAAAATGAGAAAGTACATTAAGCTGACTATCAGGTAGTAAGTGCTATAGAAACAACAGAGTAGGAAAGGAGGATATGAAGGAAGCCAGTCCTCATTCCCCTTGGCTGGTTTATGGGTTTTTTTTCCATCTCACCAACCTCTCAGCATTGGAGCACTCCACATCAGATGTTGCTGATATGTCAAATATAATGACAACTGAAAATTCATCACTGGTTTTGGCATCATGAAGGCATGAATGACCTTGACAAGAGTACTTTTAGTGGAGTGGTAGGAACCAAAGCTGACTGGAGAGAGTTCAAAAAAGAATGAGATGTGAGAAACCAGAGACAGCACATGTAGACATTTTTGAGGAGTTCTGCTGCAGAGGAGAGCAAATAAAGAGAGCCGGAGCTAATGCGGAAAGTGCAGTCAAGCATTTGAATGCTGATGGGAATAGACTGAAAGAAAATAGGATCTCTCTGAGGACTTCCACTTCCATTAAGGCAGGAAAGGTCATGAGAAACTGACCACCTACTGGGGACAACCAGAAATGCTGGACAAAATATAAAAACATCTGCTTGAAAGCACTGGATACCTAATAAGACAGGGGCGAATCACCAGGCTGGAAGGAACGATGAGAACTCCGGAACCGAGCCCAGTGTTCAGGGCTGCTGTTGCTTGAGAGGATGGGGAGAGAAGCAGCAAAATGAACATTCTCATGGGGTGCATGACACAGGGACTGGTGTCTAGGCTCTGCCAAGGAGAGTGCCCTGATGAATATCTCTTACTTTGGGTTGCAATCCTGAAGGACTACAGCCAAGGAATAAGGGTGAGCCATACACAGGCTCTTAAAGAGACCACAGCTCGGCCTCAAATAATCTCAGTTCCAGAAACTGGATTGAGGTTATCCTGATTGAAAGTGCTCCCGTGTACCTGGGAGAAGCAAACATAAATCTGCTCTGAGAAGGAAACATCAAACTAGGCCTTAAATTATTTCTATAAGCATATTTGAAAATACAATGTCCGGCACATAATCAGAACTCACAAGGCACATGTGCATATAAGACATGAAAAAAGCCAACTCTGGGCCGGCCTGGTGGCGCACTGCTACAGTGCGCCGCTTGGGAGTG
>NW_007795149.1:0-1490 GCF_000696425.1 Galeopterus variegatus | reverse complement strand
TTATTTATTTATTTCTTGCTGGACTTTGTGTCTGGTTATGTTCTGACATGTCACTGTATCTTTTCATACTTGGCTGCCTCTTTCTTCTCCTCCTTCTCCTCTTTCTGCTCCTCCTCCACCTTCTTCTTTCATTCTCCTAGCCACCACCTCACTTTTAGCACCTTACACTTCAGAAATCAGCTATAGCCTCCTAGCTAGAAATGCAGCAAAATAGTAGCAAACTCAGGCGACTGTCCATGAGAATGGTAGGATTAAGCTGGGAACAAGCTGACTTGAGAGAAGCTAGGCTTAGCAGATAAAACTTCTTTTGTGGTCAACTTACTGCCCATTGGATTTCCATCTGGGACCACCATTGCTGAGCTGCCATCCCCTTTCTTTTTCACTACCTGCACCATTGCCTCCCACAAGAGTCCTCCAGTGACTCTGCCCCTAAACTGAAAGCTCCTGGCTTTACTCCTATTTGGCTTGTAGGAATGACTTCTTTCATTTTCCACTCTGACCTCTATCCCTGGTATTTGCTCTCCATTTATACTTCCCAGCCTCCTTCTCCTCTGCATCCACTTTAAACAATTAGCAATTTACAACAAGGGACATCAGTTTCCATGACAACTAACAGTGCAAATTACAAAAGAATATGGCTCATCTTGATACCCAGGTATCAGCCACCAAGAGAATTGTTCCACTGATTTGTCTTCTATGTATAATATTTGTTCTCTTTTCAGAGTCACAGAAAATTGCTCTCTCTCTATTGGAAGGGAAGGGTAAATGACATTAAAGAGTGCTTCTTTTAATCCCATGAATTATCAGAATAGTTTCTAGATAGATTAGAAGAATCTTCTAGGTTGCATAGTATTTTTCAGTGCACTGGCTTTTTATGTTTTGGTATAAGCCATTTTGAAGAGATAAAGTCAGCTGACATCACATCAACAATATATTTCCAACCATTCCAGAACTTTGCTTCCTTTATATCTGTGTCTTCTGACTGATTGCTGAATGAAGAATGTTACACAGTTTGTGGAAACTTAATCTTTGGCTCTTCATCTAGCTCTTCACTTCTCTGTGCTGGCTATTCTGCTCTGCTCTTAGTTTCACAGTAATCTTTGCTTTTTCCTTCCAGTGTCTTTTGGCAGCAGACAAGCCATAGACATTTCAGCCCTTTAGGCAGAAATTGCCAGAGACACTTTCTTCTGACTTTGCTCTGTTCCAACATGGCCCTTGATCCTTGACTTAACCCCCAGTTTTGACCCCTCTGCTGTTTTTTGATTTATCTGTTAATCTTGCTTTCCTTAGCTTTGGTACCTTTTAGGGCTGGAACTCAATCCTCTGGCTTTTTTCAATTTTAGTCTCATGGGTAGGATTTCCTCTTGCCCTGTCCCTAGATCCTGAGACTCTAAAACTAGAATCTTGATCCTCCAGTAAGGGCCCTCTGAAATGGAGTGCTGATTATTCACTTCTCTCTCCTTTTCTTCCCTGTTCTGTTATCTAAAATC
>NW_007795148.1:0-1490 GCF_000696425.1 Galeopterus variegatus | reverse complement strand
GGAGGTACCTGTAAGGTCAACCATTAAACCCTGAGCTGCACAGAAAACCTTCCCTAGGGAAACAGCAGTAAAGCAGCAAATTAGCTCAACCACAGAGCTCAAGTACTGGTTCCCACAGGAAGTTCCCCCATTTTAGAAGAAAGCAAAGGACAAAACCTTAGTTCTGGCCCAGGCACACCATGAATGCCTTGGGGCCCACCAGGGGACATGAGGCATGGAGCCAGGGGCAGGACCCCTGCCCACAACCACTCATACCACCAGCACCTTGGGGCACCACCTGGGAACCTGAGGATTGGAGCCAGGGACCAGGCCCCACTCCCACATACAGGCACACTACCAATGCCTAGGGGTCCGCCTGGGGACCTGGGGCTAGCAGCCAGGGACCAGACCCCCTTCCCACAACCAGGCACACCACACCAACACCTCAGGGCCCACCCAGGGACCCAAGACATGGAGAACAGGACCGGATCCCCCTCCCACAACCAGGCACCCTGTACCAGCACCTCAGGGACCACCTGGGGACCTGAGGCATGGAGAATGGGACTAGACCCCCCTCCCACAACCAGGCATACCACGCCAGCACCTTGGGGCCTGCCTGGGGACCCGGGACATGGAGAAGGAGACCAGACCCCCCTCCCACAACCAGGCACACCATGCCAGTACCTTGGGGCCTGCTCAGGGACCCAGGATAAGGAGTTGAGACTGGACCCACCCTCCCACAATGAGGCATGCTGGGACAGTGCATCAGGGCCCACCCACGGGCCTGAGGCATGGATAAGGGGACCAAACCTCCCTCCCACAACCAGGCACACCTCACCAGCACCTTTGGTCCTGACCAGGGACCCAGGGAATGTAGAAGGGGACCAGAACCCCGCTCCTACAACCGGCACCCCGTGCCAGCTCCTCAGGCCTGCCCTGGGACCTGGGGCCTGGAAAAGAGGACCAGACCCCCTTCCCACAACCAGGCACAAGATGCCAGTGACTCAGGGCCTGTGTCAGGACCCGGGGCATGGAGAAGGGGACTGGACCCCCCTCCCACAGCCAGGCACACTGCACCAGTGCCTTGGTGGAGCTGGGGACCGGATCCCCCACACAACCAGGCACACTGGGACTGCCCATCGGGGCCCTGCCCAGGGGCCCGAGGCATGGAGAAGGGGAGCAGACCCCCCCTCCCAAAACCAGGCACCCCACACCAGTGCCCCAGTGCCCATCCAGGGACCCAGGGTATGGAGCTGGGTATTGAACCCCCCTCCCACAACCAGGCACACCATGCCAGTGCCTTGGGGCCTGTGCTGGGACCCAGGGCATGGAGAAGGGGACAGGACCCACCTCCCACAACCAGGCACCCCACGCCAGCACCTCAGGGCCTGCCTGGGGACCCAGGGTATGGAGAAAGGGACCGGTCCCCCTCCTACCACCAGGCACACCGCACCAGTGCCTTGGGGCCTGGCATGGGCCTGAGACATGGAGAAGGGGACCAGACCACCCTT
>NW_007795147.1:0-1490 GCF_000696425.1 Galeopterus variegatus | reverse complement strand
GAGCAAGGCTAGCCCTTTACTTTCACTTCATTATTTGTACATGCACATGTTTGGTAAGTGGTTATTTATAAAGAGTTCCTTCTAGTGAAAAGGAGCACACTCAGCTTGAATTGGGAGTTTGGTCTGATAAATATTCTTTTAGAAACAATCTTTTCAACCAAAAAGATTATGTGCTTTAAAAAAAAACATATGGAAATCTTCCATGAATGGTCCTCTGACCAAAACCTCTAGGTCAAAGCTTAGCTCATTTCAAACACTAATTTATTTTCTGTTTGGAGAAAGTTTTCATGTAGGGAGAAGTTTACGTGACTCCAAATACCTGAGGTCTAATTATAAGCCTGAATGTAAACGTGCCAATAACATATATTAACTGCTGTCACGTGACTGGGACTGTGAGTATAACTAAGGAGGATACTGGTAAGTGGTTCTACATTCATTTCAGTTAAGAATAAAACTTCTAAAAAACTTCTCCCTTAATGTAAAATTGACAGACCCTTAATTAGATATCAAATGTAAAGTCTGAAGTTTTACATTGACATTTTGTTTCTTAATATTTTGCAATGACATTTGTTTTTAAAGAAGAGTACAAATGATTGAAATATAATATTTTGAGAAGGAAGAAATCCAAATGAACATTACATGAGTTCAAGCCTTTATTCTATATGTACAAACTTTGGAAAGTGGTTCCAATGTTAAAAGCATAAAAATTAAACACAATTCCCTGAAAATGCCCCAATTCTAACTAGAAACTTCATTGACAGATTCTAATTGGCAAGTCTGCTTTTAAGAAAACTTTTCTAGCTGCTGTGGGCCTCTTAGTGAAAGGATTGCAATAATAAGGTATTATGTGATAGTCTGGAGAAATTTCTAGTCAGTATCGAACTTACATTTATGGCCATGTAACAGTTTGGAATCTTGGTTAAGTTTATATTCAATATAATATTCTTATTATAGAATGTAATAACATTCTATATAATACAGAATACAATAAAAATCATTAGAATAATATTCTAATTATATATATTTAGAAATATGGATACTTTTATTTTGAATAAAGGAAGAATGACAAATTATTGAAATATTTTAAAATATTTCTTAATTTTACTCAATATAATCATAAGTATTTATATGGTTTTATTTTAGTTACAGTAAAAATAGAGGAGAGCAAATTAGATAGATTTGGAGGGATGAGGGTCTTCTGTTTCTGCTTTTGATGCTAGTTCTGGTTACTAAGAATGCTAGACACATAGGAAACTGGGCCAATATCATTAAATAAGGAGGCTGTTGTTGGCCATTATTACTGTAGTTCAATACTCAGTGAGGAGGCTTTGCTTGGCAGTGAGAGCTGGACTGATGAAATGTAAATGGGAAAGGCCACTATGACTAGATTGATTATATCTGTGGGGATATTATTCATCATTCATGTTTTAGCACCCTGGGTCAGCATAGCAGCAAGGATTAAATCTGATGACACTTTGGCAAAACTTGGA
>NW_007795146.1:0-1490 GCF_000696425.1 Galeopterus variegatus | reverse complement strand
GTGGCAGGCCAGGAAAGTCCAGGGGCACCGTTAGTGGCAGGACAGGCCAAGTGAGGCCAGGTTGTCTCTTAGAGGCAGGCCAACCTGGGGGTGCCCTGGGGGGGCTTTTCTTTCTTTCTTGGGTGCCCAAAGGGAGGTCAGACCAGGGCCTCCTGCCTGTTAGTGTCAGGGCAGGCCAGAAGGGGCATAGGTGGGCTAGAAGAAAGAAGGCAATATAGAAAGAAAGGAGAGAGAGAGAGAAAAAGACTCCAAAGAAAGAAAGAAGGAAGGAAGGTAGGGAGGAAAGGAAGGAATGAAGGAAAGAAGGAGTGAAGGAAAGAAACAAAGGAAGAGCCCCCAAAGAAAAAAATGAAGAAGGATGCAAGGAAGGAAAGAAAGAAAGAAAAGGCACGAAGGAAGGAAGGAAGGAAGGAAGCAAGGAAGGAAGAAAAGAGCTCTCCTACTCCCCCCTGGCCTGGACTGACCTGCCTCTAAGTAGCTCCCTGTTCTGGCCTGGCCTAGCCTGGCCTTCCAGTAAGGGCTCTCCTGGCCTGCTGTCCCCTAGGGCTCCTAAGAAAGAAAGAGAAAGAAAGGAGGGAGGGAGGGAGAGAAAGCGAGAGAAAGAAAAGAAAGAGAAAAAAAAGGAAGGAAGTATTGGAGAAAGGAAGGAAAGAAAGAAAAGGAAGGAAGGAAAGAAAGGAAAGAAGCAAAGAAAGAAAGAAAGAAACAGCCCTCAAAATAAATAAAAAAGAAAGAAGGAAGGAAACAGGGGAGGGAAAGAGAGGGTTAAGGGAAGGTTAAAGGAGGGTTAAGGGAAGGTTAGACAATGTCAGGGAAAGTTAACGGATGGTTAAGGGAAGGTTTGGAGAGGTTAAGGGAAGATTAGGGAAGGTTAAGGAGGGTTAAAGGAAGGTTAGGGAAGGTTCAGGGAAGGTTAGCAAAGGTTAGTGAAGGTTAGTGTAGACAGGAGGGAGGAAAGAAGAAAAAGAAAGAAAAAGCCCCCTAGGGTCCCCTTAGCCTGGCCTGGTCTTCCTCTAGGAAATCCCCTGGCCTCACCTGTCCTGCCACTAAGGGCACCTCTGGCATTTCCTGGCCTGCCACTAAGGGCTTCCCTGTCCAGGCCTTTTGATGGCCCCATTGCCACTAAGGGTGGGCCTATCCAGGCCTGCACCAGAGACCCACTGCCTCAGACCCACCCTGGCCTGGCCTGGCCTATCGTTAGGATCCTGGAGGCCTGACCTGGCCTGGCACTATGGGCCTGTCTGGACCAGCCTGGTCCAGAGCTAAGCATCTGAGCTGTCCCCAGGCCCTTATGGCCTGTCCTGGCCCAGCACTATGAGCCACTTCTGTCCTGGCCTGGTACTACGGACACCCCTGCCAGGGCTTGCCTTCCACTAAGTGCTCCCATGGTCTGGGCTGATCCTCGGTCCCCTGTGCCCTCGCCTGACACGAAGGGCTGCCCTGGCTACTAGGCTTCCAAGAGCCTCTTACTGCTATGGGCAAGCCTGGCC
>NW_007795145.1:0-1490 GCF_000696425.1 Galeopterus variegatus | reverse complement strand
CATTCATGGCTCTAACAGTAACAGGCATCTAGAAGGAACTCAGTAAATGTTTATTGAATGAACAAATAAATGTCTGCAGGCCCCGCCCCCTCTGGTATCCCCTGAGCCCTCCAGGTCACAGCCCTTGCCCTTTGCTCGGGTGTAGCCAGCCAGCCGGACCTCAGCCAGACCCCGCCCCCTCCCGCCTGCTGGGAGACTGACCCGGTTCCCATGACAACGGCCTCCCTCCCCTCCCCTGCCCTCACTCACCTTGGGATGCCGCCCCAGCCCTGCTCCTTCCTGTCCCCCCACCCTGCTGCCACTCTCCAGCCACAGCCTGTAATTAATTTCAATCGCTGCCAGGGCCCCCTTCTAGCCTGAGTATCGCTCCAGCAGCAGTTTCATCGTTAATTAACTTTTTTGAAGTTCAAACGTTCTAATTACCAGCGAACGTCCCCAACCTCCTTGCCTCTCCCCGCTGCCTGTCGTGCTCTCTCCTTCCAGCCCCATCCTCCGCTCCCTCTGTCCTTCCTGCCAGTTTCAAGCTCAAAGTGGCTTAGAGCAGGTGTCTCCCAGGAGCCCGGTGCCCACTTCTTCCTAGGGCCCTGAGCAGAGAGGGTCAGCAGGCTCATTTTACAGATGAGGAAAACTGAGGCTTAGGAAAATTAGGGGCCTCTCCGGGGTTACACAAGTGGGAAGTGAGCTGAGGTTCACACCAGGCCACCCTCCGCAACATATGGCCTGTCCCTGCCCATGGCTGCCCCTCCCTCCCCCGAGGCCTCAGCCATCCCCAGGGTCTCACCCAGACCCTGGACCCTGCACCAGCCTCCTCTCTAGCCTCCCGCTCTGGTCTCTGTCCGTCCAATCAGCCACACACAATAACCAGGTGCTTGCTGTATGCCCAACACTATTTGAGAATTTTGAGTATTATCTCATTTAATCCTAACGGCTCTACTATAAGCCCCATTTACAAATGAGGAAACTAAGACACAAAGGGGAACAGATTTGCCCAAGGTGACCAGCTGGAAAAGCGCAGAGCTGTGATACAAAACCAGAGCCTGCTTTTCTTGCCCCCAAGCTATTTTGCTCTGCCAGATTAACCTGCCTGAAACACAACTCTGATTGTGCCTCCCCTGCTCAAAACCCTCCCATGGCTCCCATCACCAAGGCCTCCTAGACTCTCACCTCAGTGAGCTCCTCGGGTCAGTCTCACCTCCCACAGGCCGTGGCTTGCACTGAACTCGTTGCTGTCCCCAAGCACACGCTTTGTGTGTGCTTTTCCTTCCTCTACCCTCCCCACCAGGCAAACTCCTGCACAGCCCTGTTCACTTGTCACCTCTTCTTGAAGCTCCCCTGGAAGCACCTTTCACAGGTGGTGGCTCGGCCTTCTCTCCAGAAGTGCTCCCTACCTGCCTGGTCTGGTACACATAAAACACATAACAGTAAGGAACATGGCAGTAACCACGAATACCATGTGCCAGGCACCCTAGGGACATGTCTTAGCTCTCGCC
>NW_007795144.1:0-1490 GCF_000696425.1 Galeopterus variegatus | reverse complement strand
GGTGTATAATGCTTTTAATGTTCTGTTCAATTCAGTTTGTTTGTATTTTATTTCTTGAGGATTTTTGCATCTATGTTCTTCAGGCATATTGGCCTGTAGTTTTCTTTTCTTGTACTGCCTTTGTCTAGTTTTGGTATCACAGTAATGCTGACCTTGTAAAATGACTTTGGAAGCATTCCCTCCTCTTAAATCTTTTCTATGTGACCAATATTTTAAGATCATTTTTCTAATGTTTTGTGAGGACAGAGAATTACAGTGGGGGTGACTTCTCTTTGTAAACCTTTCCATCTCCAGGGCATCCCATTGCTTCTGTTTGCAAAGGAAGATGTATGCCAGAACAGAATACAAAAAAAAAAAAACCAAAAAAAAAACCTGGGGACCTTTTTGAGGGTGATGTAGTGGGCTGAATGGGGACCCCTAAAAAGATATGTGTATGTCTTAACCCTAAGAACCTGTGAATGTGACCTTATTTTCAAAGAGAGTGTTTGCTGATGTAATTGAGTTAAATATCTTGAAATGAGTTCATTCCAGATTATCCAAGTGGGACCAAAATCCAATAACAAGTGTCCTTATAAGGGACAAAAGAGGAGAAGACACACAGAGAATAAGGTCATGTGAAGACAGAAGAAGAAATTGGAGTGATGCAGCTATGAGCCAAGGGATGCTTGGAGTCACCAAAATTTGGAAGAGTCAAGGAAGGATTCTTTCATAAAGGCTCTTAAAAGAGCATAGTCCTGCTGACACCTTGATTTCAGACTTAAATGTTAGAGAATCAATGTCTGTTGTTTTTAGTCACCAAGTTTGTGATAATCTGTTCTGGCAGCCCTCTGAGGGTAATACAGGTGACTAGAGAATTTATATCAGGGAGGTAAAGTGGCAGAGTTCATGGGCTTTGGTGATTAAAAGACTTGGTTAAGGTTAGGCTCTTTTACTACTTAGCTTAACTGGCCTTAGACTAAAATATCCTCTCTGATATCTTATTGGCTAGTCAGTTGATAGATTCATTGGTTATTTAGTAACTTATTCAGTAAGTTTATAGCAGTAAGTGTGTATCACTTCTGTGTTCTAGCCACTGTGGTAGGCATTGTGGTAAGTAGATGCATTTCCTAACATTAAATGATTTTACAGCTAATAAAAAGAGATAGCTACCACAGTTTTGATATGGGCTGAATGTTTGTCTTCTCCAAAGATCACATGAAAGATTTATCCTTAATGTACAGTGTTGAAAGGTGGAGTCTTTAGGAGGTGATTGGATTGCGAGGGTCCTGCTTTCAGGAATGGATTGATCCATCAATGGGTTGATGTATTAGTGGGTTATCATGAGTGTGAAGTGTTGGTTTTATAAGAAGAGCACATGAAAGTGTCCTTGCCATTCTTGCCATGTGGTGGTCTGTCTCACTATAGAGAGTCAGCACCAAGAAGAAGGCTCTCGGGCCGGCCCGGTGGCGCACTGGATAGTGCGCTGCTTGGGAGGCGCGGCGGCGCTCCCG
>NW_007795143.1:0-1490 GCF_000696425.1 Galeopterus variegatus | reverse complement strand
AAGTCTATGAATCCGTGCTTTATATAGTTTATTTTGCTGTATTAGGTAATGAACACCTGTTTAAAAAATTGAATTTAACATTTGAAAACAAGATATCCTCCAAGGAATTTAAAATTATAAAGGGCCGGCCCGTGGATCACTCGGGAGAGCATGGTGCTGATAACACCAAGGCCCTGGGTTCGGATCCCATATAGGGAAGGCCCATAGCTTACTGGGTGAGTGTGGTACTAACAACACCAAGTCAAGAGTTAAAATCCCCTTACCAGTCATCTTTTTAAAAAAATAAAAATAATAAAATAAAATCGTAAAGTAAAAATAATACATAAGGAAGCATAAGTTTCATATGTTTGGTATATAGAAAAATGTGTATTCTAAAAGTTCAGAAAAACGGAAAACTTCTTGCTGAGTTAGTCAATGAAAATTCAAGGGGAAGAAGGCTTTATAAAAACGTGAAAGATCACCTTGGATGGGCCAACTGAAGAAATTTAAAGTCTTAAATTTTTGTGGTGAAATGAATATATTTTTAAGCTTTCTAAACTATATGTTGTAGGTGAAAAGTCATATTCCCCTAAGCACCAAGTTTTATTGCTCGTAATTGCTCAGTTTCACCTTTCCTTCCCTTTACGATGACTAGAGAAGAACACTTTTAAACTGGATGTCACTTGAGTGGACAATTGCTCAACAATTTAGCAAATGCAAGGCCATATTCTGTTTCCTTGCTTACAATTGCATCTGTACAAAACCCAGCAATTTCTGCATGTAAAATCAATCACTTCACCTCCTCTACAGACCCCGACCACCATGTGCGTTGTGCCACAGTCTAGAACCTTTACCTAGAATTGAGGTTTGGGTATTTTTACAGTTGGTTGCCTTCAGTAATTAACTTTATTTTTTCTAATTTTCTGAAGAGACAAGGTTCCAAAAAATTGCCATGTAAATGAATATGCAAGTTGATGACGTAAGCTTATAGGCAAGAATACTATATTTTTAATAGGACAGCAGCTGGATGGTTCTGTTCACATGCAGGTGGTTACATGCAAAGCACATTAGTCATGGGGGAATGAGTAAAAAGGAAGGAAGAAAGGCAGAGACTGCCCGCTCCTCCCACATCCAATTAATTTATCTTTCAACACTCGGTTTAACGAGGCTTCCTTAATGAAACATTTCCTTATGCCTCCTCCATTTGTTTTTGAAGTTAGAGTTAACCACTTTTTTATGTCCCACTATAACTCGTTCCAATGTTATCAGCACATCGATGACCTTTCAAGGCAGTCGGTCTACACGGCGGCTTCTGTCAGCTCAGCTGTAGACGGCTTAGGGAAAGGACTAGGCCTCGTGCATCTTTCTGGTCCCCGTGCCTAATACAGCGCCTAGCACAGGGCAGGTACGTTTGTAAGATGAGTAAATCCGTGAACGGTCTGGAGTTCTTGGGAGAGCGCGATGCCTTGTGGGAGTGGCCAGGAGGATTCTTTTCAGATGAAGAGTGAAGA
>NW_007795142.1:0-1490 GCF_000696425.1 Galeopterus variegatus | reverse complement strand
CCCTCTGTCCTAAGACGTAGATGTTTCTCAAATGGGGGAGATATTTTCAGGGATCTACAAGATCTTTCAGAGAATTTTTGGAAATTGGCTTTTTAGTTTAATGATAATATAAAAATAATTTTTAGCTTGTTCTGAATCATCTGGATGACTGCCTTAGAACACTTCATAAAATTTCAATGCCTAAGTTTGCGCTTGCGAATGTTTTCACAACAAATGAAGCTCTAACGACGTCAAGGCCTGATGTATAAGTGAGAATTTTTAAATGATTTGAATGTAAAAAAAGTGGTGGGATAATTGAATCATCACATGGCAGATGGTAAGTGTGGAAGATTGTATTTCCCAAAAAATGAGCTCAGCAATATTCCTGGTCCTATATGCTCTTCCAGCACTTTGTCACTATCCTATCAAGAGGTGGTGTGTATATTTCCTCTCCTTCAACCCGGCTGGGCCTTTGTGACTGCCTCAACAAATAATGTAGTAGAAGCGACGTCTGATGATTTTTCATGCTAGATTATAAATAAGACAGAGCTTCCACCTGGCTCTTTCCACACACTTGCTCTTGGGACACAGTCTATATTGTGAGGATGGCCACATGGAGAATTGTTCCCAGATAAGGTCCCAGCCAACAGCCAACATCAACTGCCAGACGTGAGTAGGCAAGCTTTTAGATCAGGGGCTAGCAGATTTTCACCCGTGGAACACAACCATGCCCATTTATTTGTCTATGGCTGCTTTTGCACTACAATGGTAGTGCAAAATTTAGTGACAACAGAGGCTATATGGCCCACAAAGCTGAAAATAATTTGCTCTCTGGTCCTTTACTGAAAAAGTTTAGCAACCTCTGCATTAGATGTTTCCAGCCCCCAGTCTTTGAGCCACCCCAAGTAAGGCCTAGTGGAGAAATAAGCTGTCCCCACCAAGCCCTGCCCAAATCATGGATTTGTAAGCCAAATATTATTGTTTTAAGCCACTAAGTTTGGGGGTAGCATGTTTTATGGTGATATAAATAGTTTATAAGCACACTGAACTCAAGAGAACCTGGACATAGCTGATGATTTTGTTTTTCAGATTCTCTTGCTTGGAGCTTATCTTTGTATGTACCAACTTGCAACAGTTCATTAGCAGTGTAGTAGGTAATCACAATAAAGGATTTTTCTGCTCCCAATTCTAACAAGCATTAGATTAAATGCCCCTTTAATTTAGATTTCAATAATACCATAGTGCTAATCTTATTTCCAAGAAAAGATAATTTTACATTATTATCTAATAACATCTCATTAAAATCAGCTTCCAAGAACTACTTGCTGGCAGCAGTATGGTTAAGTGTATGTTCTGATTATCCTGCACTATCTAACAAAGCCTTGATGTTACAAGTAACATTTTCTATAACATACATATGCAAAGTTATTCTCTGCATTAAAATAATTGAAGCCAAAATGTAAACACAAATTAAATATAGAATTAGAACCAAAGCTATTTCTACTATTAAA
>NW_007795141.1:0-1490 GCF_000696425.1 Galeopterus variegatus | reverse complement strand
AGGAATAAATTTAACCAAGAAGTTGCAAGATTTGTTTGCTGAGAACTACAAAAATGGTATTAAAATAAATCTGAAAAACCTAAATAAATGGAAAAATATCATGTGGTCATGAATTAGAATACTTAATATTGTGATTTTAGTTGGAGCTGCAGGGGAGTGAGGGTGAGGAGTGAAGGAAGGAGGAGAGTGGGAGAGCTTGAGGGAGAAGGGGCTCGCTGTGTTTACACTGGGCATAGGCTCCGAGCATCCATCCCAGCCCCTGGGTCACACTCTCTAGGAGGAGAGTGAGGTTGTTCTGGGTTCTGGCCATCGTGCAGCAGGAGCCTCATCAGTCAAGGTTGCCTGAGCTGAGCCAGGAGAGCCCAGAGGGAAATTGAGGGAAACGAGCAGCACTTTTTACCAGACAGAGCGTGAGCAGAAGAGGCAACAGATGGAGCGTGCGAGGGAGCTTTGAGAGCACTGGAGACATGAGGGCCTACTGCTTGCACAGAATCTGGGTGCTGGGCTTCTTCTGGTCCCTCTTCTCATTGCAAGTATAGATTTCCAGTGTGCACAGAGCAGGGAGACGTCCAGCAGGGGAGGCAGAAGCTCTGCAGAGACCACATGCCCTGCAGTGCTGGCACGTGACCCAGCAGCCGAGTGCACACAGAGCAGGGAGACCTCCAGCAGGGGAGGCACAAGCTCTGCAGAGACCACATGCCCTGTGGTGCAAGCATTTGACCCAGCAGTCCAGCTGAGTGCATGCTGACCAAAGAGGCAGCGCCCTGGAGAGGGCCAAGACCTAACGCAACCATGCACACAAGGCACCAGTGGCCAACAGAGCAGACACTGAGGTGGCCATAACAAATTTTCAACACCAGCAACATCCTAGCCAGAAAATAGTGTCAAACCAGTAGACTGTGACACCCCTGCCGCAATGACTAAACATCAAAGGAAATATATCAGAAATATGAAAAATCAAGAAAGCACACCACCAAAGGATAAAAATTCTCAAGCTCTAGATTCTATAGAACAAGAAGCCCTTGAAATGTCTGACAAGGAATTTTGAGTGATAATTCTAAGGAAACTGAATGAGATACAAGAAAACTCGGCTAGACAACATGATGAAATGAGGAAAAATATACAGGACCTGAAAGAAGAAATGTCCAAGAAAATCAATGCCCTGAGAAAGAATGTAGCAGACCTTGCTGAGCTGAAGAATTCATTCAATGAAATAAAAAACACAACAGAGAGTTTAACTAGCAGGCTTGCAGAAGCAGAAGAGAGAACTTCAGACCTTGAAGATGGGCTGTTTGCAATAACACAGGCAGACAAAAAAGAAAAAAGAAAAAAAAAATTAAAAGCATTGAAGAAAAACTAAGAGAGATATCAGGCAACCTTGAGAGCTCAAATATCCAAGACATGGGTATTCCAGAAGGGGAGGGAAAAATAGATTGCATTGAAAACATATTCAACAAAATAGTGGCAGAAAACTTCCCAGGTATAGGAAA
>NW_007795140.1:0-1490 GCF_000696425.1 Galeopterus variegatus | reverse complement strand
AAAAAAAAAATCCTCTCCATGGTATCAAAGGAAAAAGATCTCTATATTCTTTCTTTTGAATGGCGTTTCAGCAGTATGGAAATAGATTCTTTTTTAAAATGGATAGCTAGAGTTCACAATATGAGTGTCAATTATGCAAAAGGACATTTCAATGAAACAGTGATGGTGGTATGTTCTTTTATAAGTTGTGAGCTCTTGAGGCGTGGATTTTGCTGAACGTGGTGATTTTTTATTTCATGACATCTAGCATGGTGCTTTTCACATAGGAACTTTTCAAGAAGTGTTCATTTCACAGGCATCTTGAATGACAGATGTTTTGTAAGAAATGCATAAGACAGTGTATTAAACGCTCATTCTTACTTAGCTTCCCAATCTATCATAGTTGGTTAGTAATAACATTTCAAAATGATCTTTGTTCCTTAGGATAGCTGGGATTATAGTTTAGCAGGTTTTTCTTGAAAAGCAGGAATAGCAAACTAGAATTATCTCCAGGCAGGGTAAAAAAAATCCACCACCACACCCAAAATGAAGCTGGGTGCCCTCAAGTCACTACAATTCTCATGGTGAGCAGCTCATGGAAGAAACTTTCTCCTGTGAAGATGTGCCACCCAGTGGTGGCACTGCCCTGCTATAGCATGTGCTGTCATGTTGTCTGACAATGTAATGCCGGGGTCAAACATAGCACAACTTGTGCCTGATGAGGAGGAGGATTTCCATCAACTCGCCAAACATAGTGAATACTTTGTTCAGCACATAAAGGATATAGAATTTTTTAGAAGAGTGATATAGATGATCTAAAATAGGTTAAAAATTTTAGGAATTATAAAATTGGAGCCATTCTTTAAAAATTGCTTCACACCCCCCGAATGTTAGAGAAGGGCACGCAGTCCCAGCCCCAGCTGCTTCCAGGGTGGTTGGGGCAGGACTGTGTGAGGGTTCCCGAAACCTGACTCCCTCCTGTCACCATTCCTCGTGCTGCTGGGACAGAGGCAGACACATACACATTGGCACAAGTCACTCTGCTTCCTGCAGAATAAAGGCCTGGTTTCCTTTATTTGCAGTTTGCAAAGTTCTTCTCATGTGCAGCCCTCCCTGTCTTGGTGACTCACCTCCTGTGATTCCTGCACCCTCATCTCTGGCCACTCTGGTCTGCTGGATGATTGTGCCCGTTTACCTGACACTCTTGTGCCCAGCTGTGTTCTGGCTGTTCCCTCTGCCTGGAACACCCCCGCTGTCCCTTGCCTTTCTTGCGTTCCCCTTCTCCGTGGACTCCATCCCCACAGAGTTGATCGCTCCATCATTTTGCTGAGTGGTGTGCCAGCGTAAGGGGTCGCATGGCAGAAGGCCAGACTGGACAGGGTGACCGCATCTTGAGGGCCTCGGGAACCTGGCAGTTGGGGGGTTCAGAAGGCAGATGTGTCCAAGTTATGTGAGAAATGTGTCGGCTGCATGGCTCTGTCTTCTGCCTCTTCTGTGAATGCCTGGAAAGA
>NW_007795139.1:0-1490 GCF_000696425.1 Galeopterus variegatus | reverse complement strand
TTGCACTCCTGGGAGAAACAGTACTTTATTTTTTATATTTTGTTATTTTTATATTCTGTTGGATTTGTTTTTGCTAATATTTGGTTAATAATTTTTCTATATCATGACAATTTTTTCTCTAGTTTTTGATTCCTTTGTGATGTGTTTGTGTAGCTTTAGTATCACAGTAATATGGGTCGCATAAAGCCACTTGGATTGTGTTCCCTTGACCTCTGTTTCTTAGAGTTGTGTAGAATAGTTATTATATATTTCTAAAATATCTGTCAGAAATTAACAGTGAAACCAACTGAGCCTAGAATTTTCTTTGTGAAAATATTTTTAAGTATATAATTTCCTTACTAGATATTGGAATATTTAGATTCTCTATTTCCTTCCTGTTAGTTTTCATAATTTGTTTCTTTCAAGGAATTTTTCTGTTCAGTCTAAGCTACCAAATTTATTTGAAGTTGTCATAAAATTATCTTATTCTTCTAATGTCTTTAAGATTTAGAGGTCATCTGTTTTATTTCTGGTATTGGTAAGTTGTGCCTTTAAATTTTTTTTTTAAATTAATTCTTAAAATTTATTATTAGCTTATTTATTCTTACAAATTGTAAAATTTCTTTATGCCCTTTACCCAACCTATCACTTCCCAAACCCCTTCCCTCCCTCTCCCCCATCTCTAATATCCTTAGGTTTGTTCTCTTCTTCTGAAATTTCAACATATTGTTGTGGTCTATACTTTCTTTCCTTCATTCCTTCATTTTTCCCTCCCTCCCTCCCTCCATCCCTTCCTTCCTAGCACCCAGTTATGAGTGAGAACATGTGGTATTTATGTTTCTTTGTCTGGCTTACTTCACTTAACATAATTTTCTCCAGACCCATCCATGTTGTTGCAAATGGCAGAATTTCATTTCTTTTTATGGCTGAGTAGTATTCCATTGTGTAGATATACCACATTTTCTTTATCCAGTCATCCATTGGTGGACAATTAGGTTGGTTCCATATCTTGGCTATTGTAAATTAGAGCTTCAATGAACATGGGAATGCAGTTATTCCTCTGACATGATGATTTCTATTCCTTTGGATATATATCCAGCAGTGAGAATGCTGGATCATATGGTAGTTCTATCTGTAGTTTTTTGAGGAAACTCCATACTGTTTTCCATGATAGCTGTGCTAATTTACAGTCCCACCAACTAACCCTTTTTTTTTCCTTGATAAGTCTAGCTAAAATTTTTCCAGTTATATGAACTTTTCAAAGAACCAACTTTTGCTTGTATTGATTTTTTTCTATTGTGTGTTATTTTCATCTAATTCATTTCTGTTCTTTCTTTTTTTTTCTTTTTTCCTTTTTGTCTTTTTTCATGTCCGGCAATGGACTGCAACCCTCAGTGTCGCGCCCGTACTAGACCGGGACCGGCAACGGGATGGCAACCCTCGGTGCTGCGCCTGCACCTCGCCCAGCCAGTGAGCGGGAACCGGTCTGTATGTGGGATCCGAACCCTCGG
>NW_007795138.1:0-1491 GCF_000696425.1 Galeopterus variegatus | reverse complement strand
TCACAGCGCTCACTGGCTGAGCGCGGTGCGGCCGGTCTCAAAAAGGACAAAAAAAAAACAAAAAACTGAAAATACTGAAAAGTTTATTAAGAAAAATAAAAATCATTTATCATCTCAACTTTCAGAGATTATACTGATAGCATCTTTGTCTTTAAAATTGTATGCTTTTGCTCCACATTTTGTGCCATCCTATATTTTCATGGGCATATATATGTATTCATGTATATATGTATATATGAATATGTAAAATATGTGTACTATATATTCCTATATTTACACACACACACCTACTTTTACAAAGTTCATTTTTTTGTCTATATATTTTCCTATGTATTTCAATATTTTTCAAGAACATATTTTTTAAGGTTACCTATCACCTCGTGGTTGTATTATAACTTATTTAACCAACTTTCTATTTGAGAGCACTTGGATGGTTTCTAGTTTTCATTTCCATAAACACTGCTTTAATAATCCTCCTTGGCTGGCCCTCTCTATTTATGGCAAAGACCTTGTTCCATCTGGTTTGATCTGAGGCATCCACATTTCCAAATGCTCTAAAGCCCTATGAAAGTCATGATCAAGGCTATTAGCACTGGCCTCCTAGATATGACTCTGTGTCTTCTATCTGTGCAGTTGGTGTTAAATGTGACTGTCTGGACTTGGTTTCCCATTAGCACTGTGGTTCTGTCTGTAATTCCACTTTATTCTACACTCTGTGGGATTGAGCCACTCAACTACAGTGTTGTATGGCTAGGGAGCCATTTCATCTGAGAGGTGGCTCTCAGAAGCCACCTGTTTATGTAACCTTTGTTTCTCTTGGCTCAGAAATGTTGGCCAAATTAGGTAAAGAGAAGACAGCTCTGGTGAGTTCATCTCCCCCAGTCCAGTTGAATCTGGGCCTGGAGCACACCAGCCAATGAAGTATTGAAACCGTCATAGACCTGCAGGCAGCTTAAAGAAATGGGGAACATTTTGAGCTGGCAAGGTTTACTAAGAGCAGGCAATAAAATATTTTCACCTTCTTTTTTTTGAGGTTGGGGGTGGGTGTTGATGGTGTTAATTGATCTAAGAATGCCATAGACATGAGTCAGGGCCTTATTTGCAAGAATGGGATTGTTTGGATGGGGACCTTTTGGGTCATGTTATCCATGTCGGGGACAATCTTATAATATCAGGCAGCTGAGGGCTGGAGGTGAAGCCAGCCAGAACAGGAATGGCTACACTTGGTTGAGAATTAGCAACAGGCCTTCTGGAGAGTTCTCCTGCAGACACAAAAAGGAGAGGGAGGTCCCAGAGTCTAGGAGGTGAGGGGACCAAGCCAAGCTCGGAAGTTATGTTTGTTTCTTAGGACTGCTGTAACAAAATAACACACACTTGGTAGCTTAAACTAGCAGAGAGTTATTCTCTCACAGTTCTGGGGACTAAAAGTCTGCACTCAAGGTGTCAGCAGGGGTGGACCCTTCTGGGTGTGCTCTAAAAGACAATTGTTCT
>NW_007795137.1:0-1491 GCF_000696425.1 Galeopterus variegatus | reverse complement strand
ATATGGGTATCTCTGTCCAACCAAGCCACCATGCGGTCTCACAGGTAGATTACTTTATCTCATCTAATACATTCTCCATGCTGCGGCCAGATGATTTTTCTGAAGGGATAAGTTGAGTATGCCGTTCTTTAGGTAAAACTAAGAGCATCTCATTGCTCTCAGGATGAAGATTCAAATCCATAACAGATCCTACGGAGCTCGTGATCTCCCCACCCCACACCTGCCTGGTACCTCACCAGCCTCACTTGTATTCCTGTCCTTTCTCGCTGGCTTCTCTCTTGAGGCTTCTGGAACTGAGCATGTCCTTCTCCCCATGGGACCTATGCCTTTGTTGTTTTTTCTGCCTGAAAGCCCCTCCCCCTTCATTGAGTATTTCTTACTCATCCTTCAGATCTCAGCTTAAATGTTTCCTCTTAAGTTTTCCCTGGGCCACAGCTAAGTTTGGTGCTCCTGTGTATGTCTCGTGGCACTCTGTTCTTCTCTTTGGTAGCACTCATCAACTCTGTAATTCACTCATTTTGAAAGTAGGGCATCTGTCAGCTTGCTGTGGCAACTCCATGGGGGGGGGGGTTGCTACAGATCGTCTGTGTCACTCTGCTTAAGTCTTCTACAAATAAATTTGTCTTCACTATTCCGTTAACTGCCCCTCCCCCATTGCTCCTCCAAAGTAGGGGTAGCAGTGGCTCCCCTCCATTGACCAGCGGCTCAGGGTGATTCACCACATTTCTCAAGTCCATCATCCACTCTTCATCTCCTCTCTAGACTTTAGTGTTGTTCCCACCTGGTTGGATTCTAATAATATATTCCTAAACTCTGACCATTTTTTCTAATGTCTGGCATAACCGCTTAGTCATTGGGCTTTTTCTCTTGCCACCATCCTCTTACCCTCACCATCTCTTCTCCAGCTGTACTCAATTTTTTCTTACATCTTCCCACAGGCCATGTTCTCTTTCACCCCGGGGCCCTCACACATGCTGTATCTACAATCAGAAAGGAGCAATCCCCCTGTCCTCCAGCCTGCTAAGTCATCCCTTTGTCTGCCCAAATCCTACTTATCCTTCAAGCCTTATCTTCCATTTCAATTCCTCTGGGAAGCTTGCCCTCATTCTTTATCTTCTCCAGCCCGGCTCTAGGGAGGTGCTTAAGGTAGGCAGAATAATGGCCCTCAAAGATGTCTACATCCTAATCCCTGGAACCTGTGAACATGTTAGGTTCTGAGATAGAAGGTGCTCAATTTCCCTGGGCTGGGGTCACAGGACACACCTCTAGGTGACAAGCCATTCCCCAAGGTTTCAGTTTCCTGTTCTAGAAGTGGAAAGTTACTGTTGCTAGTTAGACCTATTTTTGGCACCAACACAAGGAAATTGAGAACTCAGGGGGTTGGCTTATGCAAATCAAGTGGCTGGGCATGCTCAGTAGAGAAAGGGTATATGACCTTTTACTAGGGGTGCTAAAGAGCAGGGACTGTTCTTGAATATGTCTGGTGCTTGC
>NW_007795136.1:0-1491 GCF_000696425.1 Galeopterus variegatus | reverse complement strand
TTTTTATGGGAATTTATAAACATCTCTTCCAACCCCACATTTTACAGATGAGGAACTTGAGAGGAAAAGAGGAAAAGTAACTTGCCCAAGTTCAGATAATCAGTAGTGGCAAGGCTTAGACTAGAACTTCAGTCTACTTGGGTGCTAGAGGTGCTGGAGGATAATAGAGCTTTGACAAATCAATTTCTACGCCATTGCTGGTGCCACCATTGCTGGGAGAGGCTGTGGATGGAGTTGGGGGTCAGGCTGCTGGGGTTCGAATCTCCACTTTGCTGTGTCACCCTGTCAGTGACTTAAAACCTCTCTAACCTTTTGTTTCCCCCCTTGAAAACATGGGAATAATAATGTCTACCTTGTAATGCTGTGGTCATAATTAAGCGAAAAATATCTACATAAGTCATTCATCAAGTAGTATGGGCTGGATAGTTGTTAGCTCTTTTATTAATAACAGCAAGTGGCAGGTGTCGTGATCACATAAGATAATACTGTGAAAGCCCTCTGTAAATTGTTACCCATCACATAAGTCAGTTGTTTGCTAAGCTATTTCAGAGAGCACCCAGGCTGTGAGCACTGTTAGCATCAGTCCAGAGATAGGAAGAGGGACAGGGATTCTTCACACCCGTCCCTGGATTTGAATTCGCCTTTATGTGTAAAAGTCCCAGCATCTTCAAACTGTGGCTGACCCCCATTTCTGAGCTCCTTGACTCTGTCACTGCAACTCTTATGAACCCCATTTACCCCATCCAGGCCTGGCCCCTCTCTCCCTGGGAGAATTGGCCCCTCTTCTCCCTGTGAATAATCCTATGCTGTGGGTTTGGGGCCCACCTTGAGTTCTGAGGACTAGGCTCTGGGCTTGAGCACTTGATGATCTGCCTCCAAGCCCCAGAGCCCAGGGGTAGGTGGAAAAGCCATGTGACAGGTGGTGTTTGAAAGCAGTTGGACTCCTGGATGGAAGGAGGGTTTTGCTGGCCTCGCCTTCTTTCATAAGTGCTGAGGAATGTCTCCCCAGCACAGTGGCTTTCCTTTGTGCTCCTCTGAAGGTCAGTATTTGAGTTTGATGAAAAGAGAGGGCCGGTGCCTGTCCCTGTTCCTGACTGCGTGAGCTCGAATGGGCAGAGGAGCTACGTCTCTGGCCGATGGTTTTATCAGCAGATGAAAAGGCACCTGTGGTCCTGAGACTGAGCCTGAGTAAGTGTCAGCTTGGACTGTATGCTCTTATCTGGCTGCATGGCGCAGCTGGATTGGATATGGAATTGGCACAGCTAAGGCCATGGAATCAGCCCCTTGGTGGGCTTCCAGGCCCTCTGAGGCCACATTCGGCCCTTGATGAAGGAGGATTTAATGATAGATAACCTGGTCACTAATGTTTATTGTTTGCTGCTCGGTGCCAGATACTCTTGCTAGCTCCTTTATACACCAGTACAGTATTCTCACCACCACTCTGTGAGGTAGAGACTGAAGACACTGAAGGTCAGAGAGGTTGTGGGCCTG
>NW_007795135.1:0-1491 GCF_000696425.1 Galeopterus variegatus | reverse complement strand
GTGGTGCTGACAACACCAAGTCAAGGGTGAAGATCCCCTTACCGGTCATCTTTTAGGAAAAAAAAAATTAAAACAAAAAAGAAATAGAACTGAGGGTCTAGAAAAAAACACATACATCTATGTTCAATTGATTGATGACAAGGGTGCCAAGACCATTCAAAATAACAGTCTTTTTGACAAATTGTGCTGGGACAATTAAACATCCAAAAGAATGAAGTTGAACCCCTATCTCATACCAGGTGCAAAAATGAACTCAAAATGGATCAAAGACCTAAATGTAAAAGTTAAACTATGTAACTCTTAGAAGAAAACATAGGGAAAAATCTTCATGACCTCTGGTTTGACAATGGATTCTTAACTATGACACCAAAAGCACAAGAAACAAAAGAAAAAAACAAATTGGACTTCATACAAATTTAAAACTTTTGTGTATCAAAGGACTCTATTAAGAAAGTGAAGACAGGCTAGCTAGCTGGCTCAGTTGGTTAGTGTGACCTTGTAGCATCAAGGTTAAGTGTTCAGATCCCCTTACCGGGCCAAATGCAGAAAAAAAAAAAAAAAAGAAAGTGAAGACAATTCATTAAATGGGAGAAAATGTTTGTGAATCATGTATCTGATGGGTTTGGTATACCGAATATATAAAGAAATTTTACAACAACGAAAGGAAAAAGTCAATTAAAAATGGACAAAGGGCCTAGCTGGTTAGTTCAGTTGGTTAGAGCACTGTCTTATAACACTAAGGTCAAGTGTTCAGATCCCCATACAGGCCAGCTGCCAAAAAAAAACAAAAAAAGGAAAAAAATGGACAAAGGACATGAATAAACATTTTTCCTAAGAAAGAAGAGAGAGAAATGTTCAATAAGCACATAAAAATATCCTTAACATTAGTCACTAGGGAAATGTAAATCAAAACCACAATGAGATACCACTCCACATCTACTAGGATAGCTAAAATAAAAAATTAAAAAAAAAAAAAAACAAGTATGGGCAAGGATATGGAGAAATAGAAACCCTCATACATTGCTTGTGGAAATGTGAAATGGTGAATCTGCTGTGCAAAACAGTTTGGCTGTTTCTCAAAAATTAAACATAGAATTACCGTATAACCTGGCAATTGCACTCCTAGGTATATGTCCAAGAGAAATGAAAACAGGTTTTGAAACAAAAACTTGTACATAAATGTTGATAGCAACATTATTCATAGCCAGAAAGTGAAAACAGTATAAATACCCATCAACTGTTGAATGGATAAACGAGGTTTATCTATACAGTGGAATATTATTCAGGCATAAAAAGAAATGAAGTAGTGATACGTGCAACAATACCAATGAACCTTGAAAACACTACACTAAATTTAAGAAGCTAAGGGTAATAAAATAATTTTTAAAAAAACATTAAAAAATGAAAGAAGCTAGTCATACATGGCCATATATTGTATGATTCCATTTATGTGAAATGTCCAGAATAGGAAAGTTCATAGAGATAGAAAAC
>NW_007795134.1:0-1491 GCF_000696425.1 Galeopterus variegatus | reverse complement strand
GTTAACACTACGCTCTAACAAACTGAGATAACAAGCCAGACCTGTATTTTTTTTTTTTTTTTTTAAATAAAGATTACCGGACCGGTAAGGGGATCTTAACCCTTGACTTGGTGTTGTCAGCACCACGCTCTCCCAAGTGAGCAAACCAGCCATCCGTATATGGGATCCGAACCTGTGGCCTTGGTGTTATCAGCACCGCACTCTCCCGAGTGAGCCACGGGCCAGCCCTATTTTTTTTTTTTTTAAACCAGGAACTGATCTAAGGATGGACCAGCTCAGGCCAATGAGACCTAGGAAGATGTCTGCTAGGGCCATCTTGGACAGATTCTCCTTCCTGAAAAAGAGGCACATAAAGAAAAATCTTCCTTTCTCCTAATATCTCCCTGCTTTCCTGCTTGGGATGTTATCAGGTAATGATAAAATGTGTGGAGCTTCAGCAGCCATCTCACAACCACAAGGAGAGACACCTTATACCTTGAGGATGGCAGAGCAGAAAGATCCAGGGTCCTTCATGTAGATACCAGACTACTGCCCCAACCCTAGAACTCCCTACCTCCACGCTTCTCATTAAAAGCTAATTTAATGTTTTTAGTTTAAGTCACTGGGTTATTCTGTTTCCTGTAGCAGAAAGCATCCTGATATAATGTCAATAGTTAATTCAGTTTACCAACATAATGTGCCAATTTCTTTTTTTTTTTTTTTCTAAAGGATGACCGGTAAGGGGATCTTAACCCTTGACTTGGTGTTGTCAGCACCACGCTCAGCCAGTGAGCAAACCGGCCATCCCTATATGGGATCCGAACCCGGGGCCTTGGTGTTATCAGCACCGCACTCTCCCGAGTGACCCACAGGCCGGCCCTAATGTGCCAATTTCTGTGCTCACTGTTGGCACTAGCAACCCACTCCTTACCCCTGGGTTCACTGTTCTTAGTGAGGTGCACCTTCAGTAGTTCTTTTAGCAAGGGTCTGTAGGTGATAAAATTGTCTTGGAACGTCCAGAAATAGCTTTATTTCACCTCATTCCTGAACAATATGCAATTCTAGGTTGACAGGTAGCCTCCCTAAGACATTCCTCCAAAGTCTTCTGGCATCTAATGTTGATGAGGTGCTGTCAGTCTAATTGCCAATCCTTTGAATATTTTTCCTCTGGTAGTTTTTAAAATTCTCGTCCTATTCTTGTCTGCAGTTTCACTATATTATGTTTAGTGACATATTGTTTATTCTGCTTGATAGTCATGCTGTTTCTTCAAATCTGGAATTCTCAGCCATTCTCTCTTAAAATATTATTTCTTTGTGCTAAAAGCTCTCCATCTGTCCTCCATGTGCGTGCTGCATGAATTCCTCAGGATTATCTTCCAATTTATTAATTCTCTGTGTCTAGACTGTAGTTATCTATTGTTTTATATTCTGACAATATTTTTCATTTCTAGAATTTTTATTTTTATTTATTTATTATTTTTTTTAAAGATGACCGGTAAGGGGATCTTAACC
>NW_007795133.1:0-1491 GCF_000696425.1 Galeopterus variegatus | reverse complement strand
GTGGCATTCTTCTGTACTAAGGCTACAATTATAGTAATTTAGTTCTTGTACCCAAGCACAACATGTTTTTACAACTATTAAAGTTGGTATTAAGGCATTGTGAGTGGAAAAAAACCGGCTCCTTCTATACTTACAATGACCATAAGTTCTTCAACAAATTATATCAGTTTTGATATTCAATGAATTCCTGTAAAGCACGGAATATTAATAATATTATTATCATTTTAAATATTAAAGAAATAAGAAGGAGAGAATGAGATACATAGGCAATTTTGCCCAACAATCATTGAATACATTAAAGATACACATAAAGACATTATTAAACTTACAGTGCTTCTAGTTTCCCCAACAACTTACAGATAGAACTACCATTTGACCCAGCAGTCACACTCTAGGTATATACCCTAAGGAATATATATTTCCAAAGGAATGGAAATCATCATATCAAAGGGATATGTGCATTCCCATGTTTACTGCAGTTGTATTCACAATAACCAAGGTATGGAACCAACCTAACTGTCCACAGACTGATGACTGGATAAAGAAAATGTGGTATGTATACACAATGGGAACTTCTCAGCCATGAAAAAAGAATGTAATTTTGCTATTCGCAACACCATCGATGAACCTGGAGAAAATTTTGTTAGGTAATATAAGCCAAGTACAGAAAGAGAAGTACTGCATGTTCTCACTCATATGTTGGAGTTGAAATATAGTAAAATCAAATAATAATAATAATAATAAGTTAAACTGTTAAAAGGAGAGGAACCGTGGTTACTAGATGTGGGAAAAGGGGAAATGAGAGGGTCAGTGGATACAAAATTACAGCTAGATAGAAAAAGGAAGTTCTATTGGTGTGCAGTCAACCCAGGAACGATAATTAACAATGATTTACTGCATGTTGTCAAAAGACTAGAAGAGTTCAAAATCTCACATCGAAAGACATCGCAAAGAAACGATTAAGTTTTGCAATGATGAATAGGCTAATTACCTTGATTAGTTCATCACACATTGCATACATGTATTGAAATATAACTTTGTACCCCATAAACATGTACGATGAACATGTTTCAATAAACAGTTAATTAAAAAAATAAACTCACAGTGTCTCCAAAACAATCAGGGCATAAGAAGTATTGACATAGATGAAAGAAAAAGGTAAAACATATAATAAATACATAGAAGAGAGTAGGAAATACTCCAATCTTATTACCCACAGAGAGTAATTTGACTTTTACTAAATAAGAAAAGATTATTAAATTTATTTTAACTTAAATTTAATAGCAAGTAAAAGAAGCCAAAATCAAAGGAACTGCCACATTTCTAATACATTCTGAGAAATTTTGGTTTGTGGGAAAAAAAAAGGCTGCTCAAGTTAAAAACACATCATGAAAAACATTTAGGTTTTTTTTTTTTTCTTCTTTTTTTTGGGTAATTTATGTGGACTTGCATAATTTTGGTTTTTCAGACTATCTACTTAGTCAATTGACT
>NW_007795132.1:0-1491 GCF_000696425.1 Galeopterus variegatus | reverse complement strand
GCTCAGGAGAGCAGAGTTAAGCAAGTAGAGATTTGATCCTGGGCCCCCCACTTAGCAGCTGTGAGGCCTTGACCTAATACTTAATTCTCTCAGTTTCTCTTAACTATAAACTGGGTATAAGACATTCCTCTATGTGAACTTAATTTGAACTATAATATATCTATATGCACACACAGAAAAGTGCCCAGATCATAATGGTATAACTCAAAATATTTTCATAAAGTGGCACATCGCACATTAAGGAACAGGACATTACCAAACTCCGGAAGCCTCTTCTTGTCCCATCCCAGACACCTCTTCACCCCACCCATAGCCAAGAGTAATCCCTCTCCCAATGTTTAAATTTCTTTTTACCTGGTTTTGAACTTTCTATGGATGAAAACATACAGAATGTATCTTGTGTGCTTGGTTTCCTTTGCTTACCATCATGTTTATGATATTTATTTATGTTACTTAGTTGTAGTTTGTTAATTCTCCTTATTGAACAGTATTCTAATGAGTAAACAGACCACATTTTAATGACCTTTTCTACCCTTTGTGGACATTTGGGTTATTTCCAGTTTTTGGCTTTTATGAATAAAGCTGCCCTGAACATTCTTGCATGTGTTTTTTGATGGACAGGGATGCTTAGTCATCTAGAAATGGCATTGCTGGGTTATAGAAAATGAACATCTTCAGCTTTCTAGAACTTGCCCAACATTTTAATGAATATTTTTAACCCCACATTCTAGTGAGAATTAAATTAGGTTGTAGAAAATGCTCAGTATGGTCCTTGGCAGATAGGAGTCCCTCAGTACATATATGAATATGTAATAAAGGCATACTATTCCCTTAAGTCTAAGTTTCATGATGGACGTATTTCACTATTGCTTGTTCATTTAGGTTACTTTCATTGTTTTGTTATTTTATAACATGTTGCAAGCAATGACTCTCTTTATAGGTGTTTTCTTTTGAAAGATTTGCTTTGGTAAATTTCCAGGGTAGGTTGAATTGGATCAAAGCATATGTGACTGTAAGAACTGTCACCCTTAACTGTGGGGCTTGCTGAGGAGGGGAATCAGGAGGCAAGTCTTCATACCATGGCGGGGGTGGGAGGAGGGAAGATGGGGCCTTGGGGGTTTCAGGGAGGAGTGTCTTGTAGAGGACAGTAGGTGAGGGTAGAATGCAGGATGACTTTTATAAACAGTGGAGCATTTTAGGGCAACTAAATATTTAGTCCTTTAGAAGAGAAGCTGGGTTACTGGAAAAACAATGTATGACCACTATTAAATGAGGAAGGAGATAGAAACT
This sequence comes from Galeopterus variegatus, assembly GCF_000696425.1. NCBI lineage: Eukaryota > Metazoa > Chordata > Mammalia > Dermoptera > Cynocephalidae > Galeopterus > Galeopterus variegatus. The sequence goes on along the minus strand of NW_007795132.1, from coordinate 201 downwards.
ATAGGTGCAATGATTCACTTTATTTATTCATTCTCCCCCCCAGTATTAGCATGATTAAAGCTAAGGGGAGGAGGGGGCTTGGGGTGGGCAGAGGGGCTGGAGGACTGCAGTAGGGATGTGTCCCTGGTGGGAAAAGGGCATGGGGTCTAAGGAAGGAGGGGTGAGCCTGGGCCTGAGGGGCAGGTGGAGGTGCCTGGCAGG
>NW_007795131.1:0-1491 GCF_000696425.1 Galeopterus variegatus | reverse complement strand
CCTGAAAGAAGAAATGTACAAGGAAATCAATGCCCTGAAAAAGAATGTAACAGAGCTTGCCCACCTGAAGAATTCATTCAACGAAGTAAAAAACACAACAAAGAGTTTAACCAGCAGGCTTGCAGAAGCAGAAGAGAGAAATTCTGACCTTGAAGATGGGCTGTTTGAAATACCACAGGCAGACAAAAAAAAGAAAAAAATTAAAAACGTTGAAGAAAATCTAAGAGAGATATCAGACAACCTTAAGTGCTCAAATATCTGAGTCATGGGTATTCCACAGGAGGAGGAAAAAGGAGATTGCATTGAGAATATATTCAAGAAAATAGTGGCAGAAAACATCTCAGGTATAGGAAAAGACACAGATCTTCAGATTCAGGAAGCTCTAAGATCCCCGAAAATATTCAACCCAAAAAGGTCTTCTCCAAGACATGTTATAGTCAAACTGGCAAAACTCAAGGACAGACAGAAAATCTTAAAAGCTGCAAGAGAGAAGCATCAAATCACCTATAAAGGAGCCCTAATCAGACGAATATCAGACTTTTCATCACAAACCCTAAAAGCCAAAAAGGAATGGGATGATATATTCAAAATACTAAAAGACAGAGATTGCCAGCCAAGAATACTCTACCCTGCAAAAGTAGATTCCTTCCAAAATCAAGTGAAAATAGCATATTTCTCAGACAAACAAAAACTGCAGGATTTCACTACCACATGACCACCCTTACAAGAAATTCTCAAGTGAGTCCTGGGTTTGGTACCTGAAAAATAACTACCACTGCCATAAAAACTCAAGAAACATCAAAACCCACTAGTAAAATTAAAATGCCAACAATGAAGAGAAAATAAAAAGTTTACCTACAACCCAAAGAACCAAGAAATGCAGAAGACAAACAGTAAATCATAAAGAAATGAACAAAAGACAGTTAAGACATCCAAACAAAAATCAATAAAATGCTAGGAGTAATTCAGCACTTTTCAGTAACAACTCTTAATGTAAAAGGATTAAATTCCCCAATCAAAAGACACAGACTGACTGACTGCATTAAAAAGGAGAACCCAACTATATGCTGCCTTTAAGAGACCCACCTCACCTATAAAGACTCACATAGACTAAGAGTGAAGGGATGGAAAAAGATTAACCATGCAAACAGAAACGAAAAACGAGCTGGAGCAGCTATTCTTATATCTGATAAAATAGACTTTAAACTAAAAACTGTAAAAGGAGATAATGAGGGCCACTACATAATGATAAAAGGATTGATCCATCAAGAAGACATAAGCATCATAAATATATATGCACCCAATGTCAGAGCAGCCAGATTTATAAAACAAACTCTATTAGACCTAAAAAAGGAAATAGACACTAATACCATAATAGCAGGGTACCTGAACACCCCACTGTCAATATTGGACAGATCATCTAGGGAAAAAATCAGCAGAGAAACACAAGATCTAAACAATACTCTAGACCAATTGGACCTGGCAGATATC
>NW_007795130.1:0-1491 GCF_000696425.1 Galeopterus variegatus | reverse complement strand
TCATATGTCAGATCCCCCTATGTCATACTCATTCATATAATGAATGCTCATTAAGCCTATATTCTGGGTCAGGTGCTGTTCTGTTTAGATGATAAGCAGTTCTTGTCCTGAAAGGGGTCATAATATAGTGGGGGACTATAATATAAATGAAAAATGATAATAGAATATGGAATATGCTATGAGAAAAAATTTGAATCAAGTTCTAAGGTGATGCAGGAGAGGGAGACTGTAACTGCCCCTAAATCAGGGAAAACGGGCTGGAGTCAGAGTAGCTCATCTTTGTAACTTCAGTGGATAAGGTGGCAGCCACAGAGCCCAACCCGAGTATGGTGGCATGATGGGAAGTCGCAGCATTCCACCTTACAGGTGGTACCAAACCCAGCACTGGAAAAATTCAAAAGCTTTAGTTCCATATGGCACTGAATATTACATACAAAGTCGCCTAACTAATAAGAGGTTTTTTATTTTCTAAAGAATTTTTTGTGAGAAGTATTTAAATGTCATAAATATAGCTTGTGATTCTGAGTCAATTCCATCCCTTAGGAGCTACATGAAAAGCTGAGCAAGTTGCTTTGCTTTGCTGAGCCTAGTTCACCCACATATAACAGGTATAATAAAATCTATTTATTTATTTATTTTCCTTTTTGTCTTTTTTCGTGACCGGTAACGGGATCGCAACCCTCAGTGTCGCGCCCGCACCGCGCTCAACCAGTGAGCGGACCGGTCTCTATATGGGATCCAAACCGTTGGCGGGAGTGCCACCGTGCTCCCAAGCGCCGCACTCTACCGAGTGTGCCACCGGGCTGGCCCTATAATAAAAGCTATTTAAATGTATACACACACACATACACATAGACACATTTATGAGTCTTTAAATACATCTTTTCAAACTTTAAAAGCATTAAATAGCATTCTTCAAACTTCAAAATGTTATAAAATAATCATTAGCATTTAAAATCTCTTTTAAGCTAGTTATCACTGTTTATGTATCCACGAGCATCTTGTACACAAATCCCATTAAGGAAATGGGTGGAGGACAGGTTAGTCTTTAGAAGATGTTTTGGGAAAGTATTTACAACATAGATGCCCTTGAAATGTGAGCTTCTCTCTGACTATATCACATTTTCAGCAGTTCCTGATAATGTCACAATAGTCATCACCTGGGCTATTTAGAACTGATCTTCGAAAAAAGATGCTATGATCATCACTAAAAATAATAATAAGTTAAAATTTGAATGGGTGACTTTTCTCCTCTTTCTACTTGAAACTTGAAAACTTTTTTTAAAAAAGTCTTTGTGCAGAGAATTTATTTTCCTTTTGAATATGAGAATTGCGACCCCAAATTCAATCCAAACCAAATTTCAAAAGTGGAATTAAAACCCCTACCTCTGAATGGAAACCATGGAGCCCATTAGCCAGAGTGGCAATTGGCAGTTCTACCTTGGTCTCCAAAGACACACACAGCAGGATACCAACCAAGAAAAAGAGCAG
>NW_007795129.1:0-1491 GCF_000696425.1 Galeopterus variegatus | reverse complement strand
CCCCCCCACAGGGTATATAAAACAAATTCTTTGAGCATGAACTACAGTGGTCTCTCTAGAAGAAAACTCCTCTTTATATCTGCTTGTAATAATCTGGCAGCCGACAAAAATGTCAGCGATGTAACCTAAGAGATCAGCTAAACCCCCAAACACTAATCTCATAAACAGAATGGAAAATAGCATAATCAATGTCCAATAAAGTATAGGTATCCATACTTACTTCAGACATAAGAATGAATAAGCGGATGTTATTTCTAATTAAGAAAAAGAAACTTGCAGAAATAAGATTCCTTTAGAGAAAAGACTATCTAACCTAAAAATCAGCCCAAAGGTGGCTGGAAGGTGCATTCAACGCCCATTTTACTCTCGTGTGCCAAGTGAACACTTTCTGTTTACCTAATGGAGGAAGTAAGAGTGGTGAATGCTGTAGTATTGTCTTCACATTTGCCACTTCTCCCCAGAAACCCACACGCAGGAATACTGGCTAATAGGAAGCACAGGCCCACGCAGATCCCACTTACAAATTTTGTTGCCTTCTGGAGTCTTGGGTCCCAAGCCTGGGAAGCATCAAGGCCAGGCAGCCACCCTTGCTCACCACCATATCCGAAACAGGCCAGCCACAAGATTGGTCTGGGACAGGAGGGCAGCCCAGAGGGAAGAGGAAGAGGTGCTTACTCACCATCCACTCAGAGCTGGCTCTGGCTATAAAAACAACAGAACTCCCCCATGTGCAGCACCTCCCAGCCACCTTGCCTCATTGCTCATTTGCAGTAATAAGCCCTGCTGTGGGCATGAAAGGAAAGAAAGCTGGGACATGGAGAAAGGGCCAACAGGCGGAAAACAAGAAAGAGACCCCAAAAACTCCCTGGAGAAATATTCATTTCAGGCCAGTGTTTGTGATACCAAGTGGTCTTCCCTCAAGATTGGGTACCAGGGAGTTACACATCGATTTACTAGGTACTCAGTAAATGGCTATGGATTGTTCTGTTTGGGATTGTTTAGAATGCCCCCTATAACTAGAGCCAGCTGCCTGTTTATGGGGTGCCAGTGAATGGTGTGAGTGGTTAAAGTAGTTTCTGAGACCCCTCCAAGATCTGGCTTCTGTCTTCTTCCGGGGTACTGCCTAACAAATGCATGTGGGGGGTGATGATTCCTTTTTCCCCCAAAGCTCACTTCCATATCCACACAAGCAAGGGCTTATAGGTCCATGGGAATTCTTGGTTGGTCTATGTCATTTAAGACCAAATGCCCCACCCTGCCCAAGAGGGTCAGTCACTGTTAGGATTGGCAAAAGCTTCAGAGTCTTCAGAAGTAGTACACAAACCTTCTCTCTTGATCTGATCCATGAAGGACTCATTCCCTAGGGTCCGACTGCAGGAGGAAGATGCAGATTAGAAAAACCAATTCATTTGTCTTGCTCCTGAATTTGCTTCAAAATAAAATATTAGCTATATTGCCTTATCCCTGAAGGCCATTTTAGAGCTCTGCGGA
>NW_007795128.1:0-1491 GCF_000696425.1 Galeopterus variegatus | reverse complement strand
TCCTCACTTGAAGATTTATTAAAATACTTATTCTTATTTATTTTTAGTATTTTATTATGTTGTAAAATTTAACTCATGGATCAATCTGGAATATATTTTGGTGTGAGGTGAGAAGTAGGACATTGTATCTTTTTTTCTTAGAATGCTTAAAATTAGTTGTTCCAATATCCCTTTTTCCTCACTAATTCAAAATGTCAATATTGTCAATATTAGTTTTTACTAAAATACCACATATTACTGTTTGTTTGTTTTTTCTGTTCCATTGTAATATCTGTCTTTTACTGAGCTGGTAACATACTGTTTTATTTATTGTAATACCCTTTAAACACATTTTAAATCTAGTCTTTCCCTCTATGACCTTATGAAAATTTTTGCTCTTCTTGACTATTCTCACTTGCATATTCTTTTAGATAAACTCTAGAAATATTTGTTCAAGTTTATTAGAATTCTATTGGGATGCCATTGAATTTACAGATTAATTTAGGGAAACTGACATCTTAAAATACTGAGTCTTTTAATCCAGGAACAAGACATTTTTATCTATTTATTAAAGTCATTTTAATTTATGGTTATTTCTTGATTACTTTCAGTTGAAGACAAGTCCTGATTTCAAGTTTTTGTTGAGAACCACCTGTTCTGCTTGATTATCTCCTTTGCTTTTCTTAACTGCTTTTATTCTCACCCTCTGTATACAAACTATAATGCATTAAAATTTGGAAGGAAGCACTTTAGAATAAAAATATCGAATTAAGCTTCTACCTGAGAAGAAAGTAGGCAGAGTGAGAGCAGTACTCTCAGTAGCAGCTCTTCCAACACATATTTTCCAAACACATATCTTCCAACACAGCTTTTTCCAAAGATTTGCCCTGGCCCATCTTGGGGTGGAGAGAAAATGCAGAGTAGGGAAGGCAGAGAAAGAAAGGAAGGAACAGGATAATATTGGATGAGGAATCACTTGGATAAAATTACTAGCATTTGTAGAATCAGAAATTCCATGTGTGGCTTCTTCATTTTATTTCAAATTTTCTGAATTCTTAGAAAATGAGATGTACTCATGACTACCTATTAATGAAAAGGTCCTCTAAACTAAAATATAAGTGATATTTTGGGAGATGCAAAGTGCTGTATACACATCCTTCAGTAGTGTGAATAACTGATTAACCGTATTTCAAAATGGAAGAAAGAAGAATTAGAACATTTTTAAAGAATGGAATAAAATTTGGGTTAATACAATGTGAAAAAATGAGACAATTTCCTATGAAACTATTTTGATGCATTTATAAACACCATGACAGCATAAATAATTTGTATCTCCTTAAAGATTGATAAAATTCTTTTATACTGTGTATTAAATGTACAGTAAAATGCCAAAGAATGAAATAAATATATTTTTAAAAAGAATGTCATGGGCCGAGCCCGTGGCACACTCCGGAGAGTGCGGTGCTGGGAGCGCAGCAGCGCTCCTGCTGTGGGTTCGGATCCTATATAGGG
>NW_007795127.1:0-1491 GCF_000696425.1 Galeopterus variegatus | reverse complement strand
CTATCTATCTATCTATCTATCTATCTATCTATCTATCTATCTATCTATTTATTTATTTTGGGGGGGGAGAAATTCTTTTTTATTTTATTTATTTTTTTAATTTTTTAATTTTTAAAAAATTTTTATTGAATCAAAATTGATTATACATATTTTGGGAGTTCATCCTTGAGATATGTGGGTCAAATCAATATTACTAGCATATATATTGTTACAAATCGTAATTATTCTTTATGCCCCTTGTCCAATCCCTTCCCATCCTCCTTTCTCTCCCCCCTCCCCCCCAAATCACGCTAAATTTCTTCTCTCCTTCTGAAAGAATAATGGTCACTCTGTTGATTTGCTCCCAAATGATCTCTCCAATGCTGAGAGGCGTGACCAGGTCCCCCAATACTGTTACAGAGCAGATGTCTCTTCCGTCACTATGAAATGGGCTCTGTGGAGACAGACATCCTCCTCTTTTCTTTATCTCTGCTGGTGACTCTCCTTGTGTTAATGCACCTCAGTACCTGAAAGATCATCTGTGTGGTGGTTGTGGCATCTAGCCACCTTCACAGCAGCCGTGGTTATCATGGTGGCTATGGTGAGCCACCCACATGGAGATGTTTTTGGCCTTCTCCATGGTGCTGGCAGTGTGCCTGATTGGAGAGTATCCAATCCCCAATTCCATGCCCCGGGTCCCCTAGTGGGTCCTGAGGCACTGGCACGGTGTGCCTGGTTGTTGGGGGTCCAGTCCCCAACTTCTTACCCTGGGTCCCTAGGCAGGCCCTGAGGCGCTGGTGCAGTGTGCCTGGTTACAGAAGGGGGTAATGGTCCCCTTATCTATACCTCAGGTGCCAGGGCAGGCCCCAAAGTGCTGGCATGGGTTGCCTAGTTGTGGGGGGGTCCAGTCCTGGGCTCCATACCCCAAGTCCCTGTGTGGGCCCCAAGGTGCTGGCATGGGGTGCCTGGTTATGGGGGGGGCCAGTCCCCTTTTCCATGCCCCAGGTCCCAGCGTGGGCCCTGAGGCACTGGTGCAGGGTGCCTGGTTGTGGGAGGGGTGTTCCGGTCCCTGGCTCCATACCCCGGGTCCCCAGGAGGGCCCTGAGGCTCTGGCACGAGGTGCCTGGTTGTGGAAAGGGGGTCCATTCCCCTTCTCCACTCCCCAGGTGCCTACCCAGTGAGACCCGAGGCACTGGTGAGGTGTGCCTAGTTGTGGGAGGAGGTTCAGTCCCCTTCTCCATGCCTCAGGCCCTTGGGCGGGGCCTGAAGAGCTGGCACAGCATGCCTGGTTGTGGGAGGGGGGTCCAGTCCCCTTCTCCATGCCCTGGGTCCCAGGGAAGGCCCTGAGGCACTGGCACAGAGTGCCTGGTTGTGGGAGGGGAGTCCGGTCCCTGACTCCATACCCTGGGTCCCTGGGGTGCCTGGTTGTGGGATGGAGGTTCGGTCCCCTTCTCCATGCCTCAGGCCCTTGGGCAGGGCCCTGATGTGCTGTCCCAGCATGCCTGATTGTGG
>NW_007795126.1:0-1491 GCF_000696425.1 Galeopterus variegatus | reverse complement strand
CCACCAGGTGACCAGGCTTCAGCCCTCCACTCCCCCAGGATCAGGTGACAGGAGCTTGCCTCTGTCAGCCCCTGAAGGGCTCTTCCCCTTCATGTAGGATGAGGCTCTGGACTAGCCCAGGTGGCTGAGTCACAGCTGGAGAATTTCAACAGCAGCTACCCTCTCGGCGCTGCTGCTAGAAGTATCTGCCAACAAAAGAACCCTGGTTCTCCATGAATCATTCCAACGCTGCCCTCAGAGTGGGTCTCTCTCTAGACCCCCTGGAGATGCACATGCCACTTTCGGCTGAGTGTCTTCTGGCTAAAACTGGGGCACTGCTGCCACGTCCCTGAACTCATTCTGGCCTAAAGAAGAAAAACATCTGGGCTACATCGACTAAAGGCTCCACCAACTTTGTTCAAATCAGCCACACCCTCCAGCTGGGGCGAGGGGCTCCCTAGCCTGGCCTCAGGGCTCTCTCCTGCCACACACACCCAGAGTGGCACTTGCTACTTTTGACTGCATGCCACTCTCTGACATGTTCACATTTGTGGTAAATAGGCCAGAGGTCAAAGTGGATATGAGAGTATATTTGCAAACAGTAACAGCTACAGTGAACATGATGACTCAGGATGCATGGACCATGAGGGCAGGGCTTCGTCTTAGTTACTGGTGCTGTGTCCCCAGCTCCTGACACAGTGCCTGGCACATGGTAGGAACAGGGCAAGATACCCGTGGAATGAATGAATGATTTCCACTCGTCTAAGGGGAGGGATGGAAATGTGCTAGGTGCCTGAAATTTCTGCCTCAATCGGCTGGATTTCAGCCCTATGGGGGCTGTACCAAAGCCTCAAGCCCCAGCAGGGGAGCCTCTACATCTCCAGAGAGAGCCAGTTTACTATTTTAATAAACCTCAGTGTCGGTTCCTTCTCCCAGGGCCCTCATCTGTGTCTGCAATTCCACATAAGTCCCAAATCACACGTTAATTAGAGAGCATGCTTTGGAACAGCCTAGTTCCATCAGATAGTAGCTGTAACTGTGATTTTTCTATCAATTTTCCAAAGCTGGGAAAGAGAGAAAAATGGGGCAAGAAAGAAATTGTAGCAAAAAGAGGGGCAAGTAGGGAGTGAAACTGTACCCTCCTCTCCTGCAGTCTAGGTGTCCATTAGGAAAGGTTCCTTGCTATGGGCCAAAAATGACCCCCAAAATTTCATGTATTAGAAACTTGACCTCCATTGTAACAGTGTTAAGAGAATGGGAAACCCGATTATGGTATTTGAAAGGTGGGGTCTTTAAGAGGTGATTGGATCATGGAGACTGTGGCCTTATGAATGGATTAATGGCTTTATGAGGACAGCAAGTGAGGTCAGCTCATCATTCTATCCCCACCATGTGATTGCGGGTGGCATGGTACCCTGTGGAGAGTTCCCACCCAGAAGAAGGTCCCCTGGACCGTGCACTTCCCAACTTCTGACACTGTAAGAAATAAATTTCATTTCTTTGTAAACTACC
>NW_007795125.1:1233-1491 GCF_000696425.1 Galeopterus variegatus | reverse complement strand
CGATGTACTTGTTCTGTTGAGTTTACTTAGATCGATGAGCTTGGTATGATGAGTTTACTCATATCGATCATCTTGGTCTGATGAGTTAAATTAGATCAATTAGCTCTGTCCGATGAGTTTACTTAGATTGATGAGCTTGGTCGGAAGAGTTTACTTAGATCAATGAGGTGGGTCAGATGAGTTTAGTTAGATCGATGAGCTTGGTCTGATGAGTTTACTTAGATTGATGAGCTTGGTGTGATGAGTTTACTTAGCTCG
>NW_007795125.1:0-419 GCF_000696425.1 Galeopterus variegatus | reverse complement strand
TATCTTGGACTGATGAGTTAATTTAGATCGATGAGCCTGGTCTGATGAGTTTACTTAGATCGAATATCTTGGACTGATGAGTTAACTTAGATCGATGAGCCTGGTCTGATGAGTTTACTTAGATCGAATATCTTGGACTGATGAGTTTACTTAGATCGATGAGCTCGGACTGATGAGTTTACTCGGATCGATGTGCTTGGTCTGATTACTTCACTTAGATCAATTAGCTCTGACCGATGAGTTTACTTAGATCGATGAGGTTGGTCTGATGAGTTTTCTTAGATCAATGAGGTGGGTCAGATGAGTTTAGTTAGATCGATGAGCTTGGTCTGATGAGTGTGCTTAGATGGATGAGCTTGGTCCGAATAGTTTACTTAGATTGATGAGCTCGGTCTGATGAGTTGACTTGGATCGATGTG
>NW_007795124.1:0-1491 GCF_000696425.1 Galeopterus variegatus | reverse complement strand
GATTTGTTCAATTAAGATAATATAAATAATATTTTTAGTTGTTTTTCTTAGATAACAGAAATAAGCCAAATTTTTGTTCTTAATGTCATGGACTATAATTCAATAAAGAATGCAATATTATCAGAAAAACATGAATCACAAATAGAGGGCTGGTATTGACTAGAGTTTGAAGCAGTGTAACAGGCAGGTAGACATTTCCATTAAAATATAGCAGGTTCATAATAACTGCCCAAACTACTTATTTTATTAATATATTTCTTTTAGCCCTTTTACATATATTTTAAACTTTCAAAAATGTCACTAAACAAGTAATAATGTTCAAAACCACAAATATATTCTCAGAATTTAAGCAAATGGCACATAACACTTTTTTAGAAGTCATTATCTGAGAATAATTTTCTTCCTAATGTTACAATACTTTCTTTTTTTTTTTTTCCTTTTTGTCTTTTTTACTGACCAGTAATGGGATTGCAACCCTTGGTGTTGCGCCCGCACTGCGCTCAGCCAGTGAGCGGGAACCGGTCTCCACATGGGATCCGAACCCTCAGCGGGAGCGCCACCACACTCCCAAGCGGTGCACTCTCCAGTGCGCCACCGGGCCGACCCTACAATACTTTCTTATAGGGACTTTAATTTTGCAAGCAAATTTTACATCAATTAATATTTCCAAAAGTTTTAAAATAATATATAAAAATTATATTTCAGTTTTTTAAACAAAATCAAAATATGCAGTGAGTAATATTATCATTTTCTCATGAACTAGTCATAATATACATAGGGTTGACATTTTGGCTTATTCTTTCTTTTCAGATACTCCACTATGTATAGGGTAGTGATTTTACCATTATATATTTTTATTTATTTATTTATTTATTTAATTTTATTTTGTCAATATACAATGTGGTTGATTATTATGGCCCATTACCGAAACCTCCCTTCCTCTTCGCTCTCCTCCCTCCCACCAAACAATGTCCTTTCGGTTTGCTTGTTGAATCAACTTCAAGGAACTGTAGTTGTTATGTCTTCTTCCCCCCCTCCTCCGGTTTGTGTGTGTGTGTGTGTGTGTGAATTTATTTATTTATTTTTAGTTCCCACCAATAAGTGAGAACATGTGGTATTTCTCTTTCTGTGCCTGACTCGTTTCACTTAATATAATTCTCTCAAGGTCCATCCATGTCATTGCAAATGGCAGTATTTCATTCATTTTTATAGCTGAGTAGTACTCCATTGTGCAGATATACCACATTTTCTGTATCCACTCATCCAATGATGGACATTGGGGCTGGTTCCAACTCTTGGCTATTGTAAAGAGTGCTGCAATGAACATTGGGGAACAGGTACACCTTTGACCTGATGATTTCCATTCCTCTGGGTATATTCCCAGCAGTGGGATAGCTGGGTCATATGGTAGATTTATCTACAATTGTTTAAGGAACCTCCATACCATTTTCCATAGAGGCTGCACCATTTTGCACTCCCACCAACAATGTA
>NW_007795123.1:0-1491 GCF_000696425.1 Galeopterus variegatus | reverse complement strand
GTTTCTGAGTGAATAGATCTTTTTCTCCAGATCATATCTTGGTAGTAAGGAAGGTACAGGGCCCCTTGTTCCAGAGTTGTAATCCTATAGTTCCTTAGTGGACAGGCCTTTTCTTCAAACCATAGCTTATATTATCTGACCCAATGAATTAAGTCATCTCTACCTTTCTGGGACTATTGCACAGAATCAAAGCCAAGGCACATTAGATATACTCCAAAGATGGGTTGTATAAATGTAACTAATATCTACAATGTTAACAAAGTCTTAAAGCGGATTGTAATTTTTTTTTTTTTTTCCTTTTCAGGTTTAGCCAGGTCAGACCTTGTATTATGGGGGCACTTATTCATTTAAAATTTTAAAAAGGAGTACACTTACTCATTTAAAATAAAAGTGTAATCTGAGAGAATACTTTAAATTTACAATGGTTTTAAAGAGGTAAATTAGAGAGGTTAGCAATTTGTATTACTATATTTCTGTTGCTTGTAACAGAATACCTGAAACTGGGTAATTTATAAAGAAATTAAATTTATTTCTTAGTTTGGAGGCTGAGAAGTCCAGGGTCCAGGGAACACATCTGGTGAGGGTCTTCTTCTTGATGGTGGCTCTCTACAGTTACATAGGGTGTCACATGGTAAGAATGGTCTGAGCAAGAGAGCTGACCTTCTCACTTGCTATCTTTTTAAAGCCATCAGAACCACACCCATGACAACCCATTGAACCATCAACCCATTACTATGTGAATGGATCAATCCTCTTGATCTAATCACCTCTTAAAGGCCCCACTTTCCACCACCATATTGGAGATTGAGTTCCAACATGAGCTTGGGGGGACATTCAAACCACAGCACAATTAAAGCAAAATAACTTTTGTCCTTCAGGTTCCATAGTCAATTAATAATTGTTTTCATCTTCCAACTTTCTTTTACATCATAACATTTCCCATGTGGCATAGCTTTGCCTATTGTTGGAATGTCATTAAAGTTGAAACACCTATACTTTCCTTGCCATTTTTTGCCATATACATTGTCAAAAGCATAAGTTCAGAATATTCACAGAGTATAAACTATATCTCTCAGGAAAAAAGTTTTGGCTTTGGCTCATGACCTATATTTCTAAGGAAAAAAGTTTTGGCTGTGGCTCATGAATGGAAGAGGTGTTACTGGCCAGTTCCCCAAAGCTCCTGTTACCACACGTATCACTTGTATCCAAACGAGAAGGCAGCTCACTCTACCTTTGGTTTTATCCATTTATTAGTGTACAGAGAAGACATTTTCAAGCTCATAATTTACCGCTAGGTGAGAAAATAAGTTTTTGTAATTTTTTTTTTTTGCTATAGGTGGTTATTTTATTTTATTTCATTTTTTAATTTTAACTTCTCAATATACATTGTAGTTGCTTTTCATGACCCTTTACCCATTCTTCATTTTTTTAAATAATTTTTAAAAGCAAATGAGCTATCGATTAGAAAGTAACTCAGGAAAAGTTAGTCTT
>NW_007795122.1:0-1491 GCF_000696425.1 Galeopterus variegatus | reverse complement strand
GCCGCGGGCCCCTGAGCGCAGGAGCGTCATTTCCCCGGGGCTGGGAGCCCCGTGCAGAGGGGGCCGCCCATGCTCCGCGATGATCCCGCGCTCAGAGAAGTTCGATGGAGCGAGCGAATGAATAGGAAAGAGTGAGGCTGCCCCACACGACGGAGAGAAGTGAACCGGGAGCCTGGACCCTGCACTCTGGCGTCAACCCTGCCGCTGACTCCATCCAGTAAACCCACAGGGTTTAGACCCTCGGGGGACCCCCCTTTAAATTCATTTGAAGGAAAATGCAAGCACAACAGCCAAAACTGAGAGTTTTAGGCCATAAAGCAAAATGCACGGTACATAAATATTTAAAGATAAGGTAACAAAAAAGATCTATAAATATTTTTAAGTTTTACTAAAAGCTCATTAAATTTCATCACAGTTTGACCTTCATTATATATGAGTCTCCTTGCTTCTAGGAAATACACTCAAGTATTTAGTAAGGGATGCCAGGACTGCAAATTACTTAAAAATGGTTCAGGAAAAAAAGTGCTTTTGGGGGCCAACCTTTTTGTAAGTCTCAAATTATGCCAAAATTCAAAATTAAAAGAAGAAAAAAGTTCACGAGAATCCGTAAATGAGGAAGAGGCACTTGACAATGTTTGAGGTGCTAGCAGGAGGCCGCCCAGGGGGGCGGGGAGGGTGCATGCTGGGATGTGGGCTTTGGATGCATGTGGGCTTTAGCATTGAGTAGGGGGCAGTGTAAACCTACATCCAGGTTGGGCAGCAAGGAGGGGTGGAGTCTCCTGAAGGCCCAGGTTCAAAGGCTGCCTGGGAGTGGGTAAGAGGGGTGTAGGTCCACACTCAACACAGGAGAAGCCGCCGGATGGTCCACTTGTTATGCCTGGAGCCGACACATGAAGTGTGGCTGAGTTGAGCTTATTCAAAGGTTTGGGTTGGCTGCAGAGCTGGCACCTCACTTGCCCACAATCCCTAGCAGGGACAAGTTTGGGCAGTGGGGACGCTATCTGGCTCATTGTGGTTCTCGGCGACCACAGATGCACCACCCACCACACTGAGACTGCTGCAGTTCTTCCCTAGGACTTTCCAAACTCTAAGGCACAGGGACAAATACTGTCTTCTTCAGTCAAGAGACTGCAGGGATAATAAGCTGGCCTGTGGGACATCTGGTCTGCGTGGAGAGGAGATTCTGCATGATGCATCCCAAAAAACTTGACAGAGATTTATAAACCTAAAAGCCAAGGATTTTGCTGGCTTTGTTCACGTTGATACACAAGCCTAAAGAAACTGCATATTTGGGCAAGAAGATATATACATACGTGATCACTGTAGCATTATTTGCAGAAATGAGAAACTATTAACCAGAAAATGGATAAAATGTTGTGGTAGCAGCCTTCTAGTACACCAGCTCCATACAGCCCCTTCCCATATTGAACAGGGTTGGGCTGCATAAGAGACAGCATGTTGGGAGATGTGTGACTTCTGAAGCTAGGTCAT
>NW_007795121.1:0-1491 GCF_000696425.1 Galeopterus variegatus | reverse complement strand
AAAATAGAGATTACTATCTTTACTGAATTGGTGAGCAAAGTGAGTCTCAAAGACATAACTTTCTTGATGTTATGTAGGAAATGAGTGGTAGAAGTTAGACAGGCTTATATAACTCCAGAATCCTAATGCTCCCCTGTCTGCTTTCTGTCAGAAGCCTCATAAACCATATTATAATAACATAAGAACATTTTAAATTAGTTTTACTGTATTTTTCTGACCAGGATGAGGAGGAGGAATAAATATCTATGAAAGAAGAATTAACTTTGTTCACCTGAAATGTCAATAATATCAAACTATTCAGTGTGAAAGTTCTAGCAAAAGTGGGAATATACCCAAACAAAAAGCAACAAATAAGTGTTGAACTTTTAAGAAAGTTTGTGAGTTTTCTTTTTTAATGTGAAATGTGCAATTTTTTAAAAACACAATAAGTCACTTAACACTTGTTCACCTATATGAGTATGGTTTTTATTACAACTTCCCTGAAAGTAAACTATATTGATATGCTATATCAATATATACTGACGTTGCAGTTAGAAAATTGATGGGGTCAACAAAATGAGGCACAGTAATTTGATAGAATTCTTCAGTGGAGCTATTAGGAAATCATTTTTTTTTTCAATTAAATCATGGACTGATACATAAACAATAACAAAATATGAGAAAAGAACATGGCAAGAAGTGCTTAATTTTATCTTCATTTATTCTAAAGGTTGGATGTATGATGTTTGTTTATTTTTGGATTGTGGTTGGTTGGTGGTTTGGTTTTCAAGTAAATTCTATTAATTTCAAATATATTATTTTAGAACTTTTAATCGTTGAGTCTTTTCCTTTAGAATTTAAATGTATAATTTCAAATACATGTATGTATTTTACATCTCCCTGTGATGAAAGAGTGTATTTAATAAGTATTTTGAAAGGCCCAATGTCAGTGCTACAAACTACATTTTAACAAGAAAAAACTACATTTTTACATTTAACATTAAAAAATATGATTCTTAATCAATACTTTTCTAAGTCTGGAAGATGGAGTATATTAACCAATTTACAATGAATTTTTTGATAAGATTATGACTTAATAAAATGACAAAATTGACATGAAGAATAAAAACTAGTGTAATCAAAATAAAAGTAAGTAAAATTAAATGCATTGAAAAATCGTATTTCCTTTTGTGTATATATACATGTGTACTTGTGTGTGGATGAAAATGTGAGATTTTCTTTTATACTATTTTACTTTGGTATTTAAGATGGTTATAGAAAGTGTCCTTAATTTAGGTAACTTTGAAAGAAGCCAAAATTAAAAATAATATAATATGCAAAGGAAAATAATATATTTCTCAGTTATAGAAAGTGTCCTTAATTTAGGTAACTTTGAAAGAAGCCAAAATTAAAAATAATATAAAAAGCAAAGCAAAATAATATATTTCTCGAATAATAGAGGGACTACCTATTACTCAACATTTAGTTTATTTTCAAGTTACTATAAAATTT
>NW_007795120.1:0-1491 GCF_000696425.1 Galeopterus variegatus | reverse complement strand
AAATTTCCTGTCCTTTGCAAGGTCAATATTTGAAACTGCAAGGGTTTGGAAAACCAGGCCCTGTGAGGTACATTTGCTTTACAGTATATTCCAAAAGTCTGGAAGCTTTTGAGATGATCCAGGCACAGGCTGTGGTGTTGCACCAGGGTGTGACAAGTGGGGTGGGGAGTGAGAAGCATCCAAGTCCCCAGTGTGTTTTGAAGGTGAAACTCACAGTATTTGCTGATAGACTGCAGATACAGTGTAAGGAAAAGAAAAGTCAAAAATGATTCCAGGGTTAATGGAGATGCCATTGATTAATTTAGGGAAAACTGCAGAAGGAACTGGATTTTGTGGAATCTTAGGAGCTCTCTTTTGAACCTATCATGGTTGAGATCCCCGAGTGCATACATATGGCAGGAAGCTGACTTTGACTGTGGAGTGGAGGGGAAAGACCTTGAGTGGTGATGTAGAACTGGGAGTCATTAGCATATAATTACCAAGAGGAGAAGTGAACTTAGTCAAAGCAATTTTATTGACCAATAACACGAAAGTGGTTTTTCGACTCCCTGAGACATTGAAAATACACACAGCCAGTGGCCAGGCTATGTATAAAAATAGAGCTTTGACCTATACTCTGCAGCATCCAGCCCTGAAAGCCAACCTGCTATCCCTACATCTGATTTATAGGGAGTCAGATCACCATTCCCAGTAAGAGTTTAGGGAGCCAACAACAACCCCTGTAACAATCAGTCCCAACCGGCCAGGACTTGATTAATAGGCCCCAGCAGACGAGACCAAATGAGAATGGAGCCTGCTATGGTTTGAATGTTTATGTTACCTCCAAAATTCATGTGCTGAAACTTAATCACCAATGTTATAGTATTAAGTGGACCTTCAAGAAGAGATAAAGTTGTGAGGGCAGAGCCCTAGTGCATGGAATTAAGGCCTCGATAAAAGAGGCTTCACACAGTGTCTGGCCTTCTGCCCTCCAGCTCTTGCACCAGCAGAGGACGCAGCATCTTGGAAGCAGGGACCAGCCCTCAGCAGAAACCAATGCCAGTACCTTCATCTTGGACTTCCCAACCTCCAGAACTGTGAAAAATAATTTCTGTTCCTTATAAATTACCCAGTTTCAGTTATATTTTTTACAGAAGTACAAGCAGACTAAGATAGATTTTGGTACCAAGAAGTGGTGTGTTTATATAACATATACTTTGTTTAATATCACTAAGAGTTCCTATTCCTAAGTTGCACCTCAAAGCATCCTATGCATATTTTAAACATGTCTTGTCCTCAAGCAGCATAAGAGATGCCTGAGTACCTTTGTTCTCCTTTGCAAGAGCCTCACATCTCCTTTGTCTTAGTTGCAGGCCAAGAGCAGCTGAATGCCAACCTGCAGAGATTCCCATAGCACCAGGAAACAGAGCATGTATTAAACTAGACTAATGGGATCAGAAATCACTCATCACACTAAGACAGCAACAAGAGACTATTATGAGATACCTATAC
>NW_007795119.1:0-1492 GCF_000696425.1 Galeopterus variegatus | reverse complement strand
ACAAACATGAGAACAAGAGCTCTTATTGGTAACACAGAAGGAGAGCCTAGTTTTAAAAAGCAAATTTCTGACTTTTCACTAAACGATGGGAATATGTGTCAGTTTTGGCACAATATGGATCCAAATCCAAAAAACTGTTATTGAGCACTTCTTAGTCCAGATTCCTGATAGATGTTTTCATATATTATATTATTAATTTTTGCAATAATAAA
Organism: Galeopterus variegatus; assembly: GCF_000696425.1. Taxonomy (NCBI): domain Eukaryota; kingdom Metazoa; phylum Chordata; class Mammalia; order Dermoptera; family Cynocephalidae; genus Galeopterus; species Galeopterus variegatus. The sequence continues at coordinate 1,280 of NW_007795119.1, read as the reverse complement.
AAATTGCTTAACCTTGGGGAATATTACAGACTTAATGTTAAAGAAAAATAAAATAAACCATTTAGGTAAGTAGAAATAATTTATGTTAAATTGCATGCCCTTACCTCACTCACTCCAGAGTTGTTAATTATCTTAAAAGCAAAAGGATTTGAATTTCCAGGCACCTGCAATTTAAACTTTCCTTCTTTTCTAACTTTGAACTGGCTCAGTGTTTCTTGTGCTTAGGGTGGAGAAAAATTACATACTCCAAAACTTAAATTTATTTATTATAATATATGCATGAGTCATGGGTCATCCAGGATGATATTAATTAGGAATTTTCATTTATGCATCAACTGTAGAACATAATCCCAGTGCAAGATGGAATTCCATTGTGTCACTTATCTCCCAGTAATTAGAAAATATTTTAAAAATTTGATAATATTGACAATTTTCCAGATGGGGGGTTCGTTTCCATACATTGGCTCTTTTGAGCGAGTAGTAAAGCATTTCATCAGAGTATTTTGTCAGTACTCCTGAAAATGTAAAATATGTGAAGCTGATAATCCTATTTCTAGCAATCTAACTTAAAGAAACACTTCCACACTTGTTCAAAGATGTTTGTACAAAGTTTTCAATGCAGCAATGGTATAATTGCAAAATGCTGCTGTTGGTAGACATGCTGCTTAAAATCTCTGGATGCCATCACCGTGTATTTAAAATAAAATCATAATTTTCTAACTTGTCACATAAATTCTGCAAAATATGGCTTTTTCCTTTTTTATCAGCCTCATCTTCTGCCTCTCACCTTTCCCCCCACCACATAAATTCTGCAAAATATGGCTTTTTCCTTTTTTATCAGCCTCATCTTCTGCCTCTCACCTTTTTTTTTTCCCCCCACACCACAATCCAGTCATTAGACTGCATTTAGTAATTGGATATCCATTAATTAGGAAATGGCTAAAGAGGTCATAATATATTCAGACCTGGAATATAATGCAGCATTACACAAGTCTGACATTGACTTCTATGTAAATATCAAAAGATCTCTAAGACAATATGTATAGTGCTTTCTCCTTTATAGATAATATGTGTGTGTTAGAGAGAGACAGGGAGAGACAGAGACCGAGAGACAGAGAGAAAGAAGGTGAGATTGCTGTCTCCCAGTTCCATGGTTTTGCTGTTTTTATGCTCAACTTCTGGCAATGATAGAATGCCAGAAGAAATTGAAATCTCCTTTGCATCCCAATTTCTTCCTGTTCCTTTAGACTAAAAAGTGTATGTTAGTTATCCTCAGCTAC
>NW_007795118.1:0-1492 GCF_000696425.1 Galeopterus variegatus | reverse complement strand
CCTATTTGTAAGGCAGGAAAGGAAGAAGTTCTGTGAGATGTTTCTATATCCATTAATGATTATTAGTGTTTTTACTACCTCCTTATTACTTCTTTCTTTATTTCTAATATATGTTTGTTGTTGACTGGCTGTCTTAACTGATGCTTTTCTGTGGTACTAAGGACCTCAGATAAATAGCAACCAAATCAGTTCAGAGTATTTTTATGAAATACCATTAGGTTTATTGATTACTATTTACTGATTAATGATTTTATAGTTATAACTTGACTACATGAAAAAGATGTCTTTTTTTCAGGAAACAATAGAATATGATCTTAAAATACTCTTTGGAATGTTCAATTTGAAGAGATAGGAATACTTTTTTTCAAGTTTTCTAATAGATGTTTAATTACCTGAAAAGTTTGCAGATATATTTTATTGTTTAAATGTTTAAAAATTTAAGTTAATCATTCTTGAACTCAGCAGTATAGATTACAAAATGAAAGAGATATTCAATGTCAGGGTTACATTCATTTAAGAAATATAAGACTCTTTGTAACAAGAATTCATATTTTAAAAAATAAGAGGAAGCAATAAGACCTGTATTTATAGTTCATTCTGTCCTGAGCTACAGCTTCATGGCATATCTTGCCAGTTTTAATCTTATCAGTATGAGACCATTCAAAGAATTTTTCAAATGCTGAAAAACACTCCTTACACAAAACTTATTCATCTTTGACACAAAGCAGATATGTGATATTCAGAGTTTTAGTTATTTTTTTGGAAGGAGAATGGGTCAAATATATTTTCAAATATCGTTTTTGACAAGTCATAGACATGATCAAACCTAGGAGAGTAATTATTGTTAGGTTAATTTTAATATTCTTTTTGAGCAAAATATGAGATTGAAGGGATGCTTCAAACTTTTTTTCTATCTCAAAAAAAGAAAGATTCTCCCAATTGAAAACAAAACAGAACCAAAAAAAAGTAAGATGATTAAAAATGAAACCTAACTTCTTCTCTAAAAGAAAATGATGAATACGGAGGCAATTTGAGGGAATTTAGTACTTTTCTTTCTTTCTAAATCTTGAGTGCTAGAATCTATTAGCTAACGTGGTCAGGAAGATTAAGCCATGGCAATTGGCTCTGGGTCATGAGTATCATGGGGTTACATTCAAGATTGTTCTTCTAGTTCAGAATGCTGGCTTCTGAATTAGTACTGTTTTTTTTGTAATTTGTAAGCTTTAATAGGAAGAAAGGGAAGATCGTCTAACCTCTTGTAAAAACACAGACACGTGTGGGTCTATTATAATGGAAACAAACGAAAACCTCAATGATTTGAACAAAAATTGAAAAACAGGATTTTTCATTAGAAATAGGAAATGGCATGATTAAGATAGTATTGTAAAAATTACCCTTATTTTATTTGCAATCATTCAAAACTTGTATGTGCGGGCCGGCCTGGTGGCGCACTGGATAGTGCGCCGCTTGGGAAGCGCGGCAGCGCTCCCGC
>NW_007795117.1:0-1492 GCF_000696425.1 Galeopterus variegatus | reverse complement strand
GTTTTTCTCCAAGAAAAAATAAACTTGAACACTAGCAATTGGGCCAGGAGAGAAGAAAAAAGAAAAAAAGAAAAGAAAGAAACCATAATCCATTGTCCTAGACCTTTGATAAATGTATTCTGTCTGGGGAGACAGAACCACTGACTTGTTATGGAGCAATGGTGGAATGACATATAACAGCAGAATTTGGAAAAGGTTCTTGATAATTTGAGATATCAACTTGTGGTTAAGCATAGGGGATAAAGTTTCTATTTTTTTCTGGTATTAGTATAGCCACTCTAGCTCTTTTTTCATTACTGTTTTTATACACTGTTGCATGGTATATCTTTTTCCAACCTTTTACTTTCAAACTATTTGTGTCTCTGAAATTTAAATTGTGGATCTTTAAGAAAGCATATAAGTGGATCATTTTTTAAATTTATTCTGTCAATCTCTATCCTTTAATTGGAGAGTTTAAACCATTTAACATTTAATATATCACTCATAAGATAGGTTTTACACCTGCCATCTTGTTCTGTTTTCTACATTTATTAAGCCTTGTTTTGTTCTTCCAATCATCTATTACTGACTTCTTCTGTGTTAAATATTTTCTAGTGAACCATGATAACTATCTTTTTTATACGAAGTTATACGATCTAGTGAACCATGATAACTATCTTTTTTTTTCTTTACTATACATTTTGAATTTATTTGTTAGTGGTTTCCCTGGATATTACAATTAATATATTAACATACAACTACTAGTTTGAATTAATACTACTTAATTTCAATACTACAAAAAATGCTGCTCTATTGTTCTGTTCTCCCCTTTGTACTATTATTGTCATAAATTATATATTGATGCACGTGTGCTCATGAACACATTTATAATTATTACTTTATTCAGTTGTCTTTTAAATCAGGAGAAAAAGAGTCAAAATCAAAAATGCATTTATGTTGTGTTTTATATGAGTACTTACCATTACATTTATCAGTATTTCTTAGTTACCTTTACCTCTGCTTATTTTTGTGTGTTTGAGTTACTGTCTAGTGGCATTCCATTTCAGCCTGAAGAACTCCCTTTAGTATTTCCTGTAGGAAAGTTCTAACTGCCTCAGTTTTTGATTAGTTTTCTAATGTCTCTCATTTTGAATGATAGTTTTTCTGGATATAGAATTCTTGTTTGACAGCACAGAAACGGAGTGGAACACGCTGGACCGGCCCAACTCTGCGAGCTCTGTGAGTCACCCCCAGCCCAGCCCCACTTGCGGGGCGAAGCCCGACTGCTCCCCGCCCGCCTGGCTCCCACCTACCACACCAGGCTAGGCGCCCACAACAGAGCTGCCTCCATTTTATCGGGTGGGGGCGGAGTCGGATGGCTTAGTGAGGGCAGGCCAGCCATCTCTGCTTGACGCAGCTCCGCACTGAGACGTGCCATTTGCTTACCTCGAAGCGGGGCACCCTGGGGCCTGTGGACCGGCCTACAATCCCACTCTCCCCGTGGATCTCAGAT
>NW_007795116.1:0-1492 GCF_000696425.1 Galeopterus variegatus | reverse complement strand
AGTAGAATCCAAACAAAAGTATATTTTTATGAATTATATGTATTAGCATATTTTCATAGTTATTTGCTTAAAAGGAGCAAAAGGTAGACTGACAGTATGTTTTTCAAAATTAACAATGGAAGCCAGAAAACAGTGGAATGCTATTTTTGGTGTGCTGAAAGAAAATAAAAAGTCAAGAATTCTATCCCTTTTACAATAATTTTTCAAAAATTAGGGTTAAAAAAAAGTGCTTAATATGATATCACTTGCCACAGCAGAATCTCACTAAAGCATTTATTTGTGGTATAAAGAGTCATACACTAAAGCTCTGAAATGCAAGAAGGAATAAAGAGCAAAGAACGTTGGCCTACATTTTATAAAGGAACTATTTAAACAGCCCGTCTATTAAATCTATGAAATGCTCTATTGCTCAATTTCTGTTTGGTTTTGTTTGCAGTACACATTCTTAGCCACTGGAAGGGTACATTTGTCAGTTTATTTAGTTTATTGTTTAGACCCATAGGGACAAAATAATGTATTGATCACTTTATTGGTTTTTCATTTTTATTCTAAGTGTTATGCATTCACAAAGACCTTAGTAATTGATTTAGCAGGAAAGAAAATGCCAAAAGATAAATATGGTAGTTCCTGTTTTTCTGTGGTTAATGTTTGAGTTCCCTTCTCTAGAAAAGAATTGATCTGATCAGTATTACTACATATAATTGCATTCCTTTTTAGTTTAGAAACCGATGAAAGGAAAATACCTTTTTCATGTTCAGATTTTAAAAAGCACTCATCTCACAATGAATTAAGATGGGAAGTAATTATAGATTTCATTTTTCTATAAATGCTCCTTCACGTGTGTGAGAACCAAATGATAATTGCCTAATTAATAAATTAGTAAAATTAACAAAATCTGTGGAAACATATCAGTCAAGAGGACAGAGGACAAGCTAAACAGAAGGACACAAGAACCCAGAGAAGCTATCAGCAACAGCATAATGACGTGCGAGGCCTACAGATGATACTAAAGGGGCCGGTACAGCCACTTAATGCGGCTGCCAGGGCACAGCTGCTGCTGTGAGGAAATGAAGTTCGTGGCTTAGCATCTGGGTCAGTGTTTGCCGTACGAGGAGGAAAATGACTGAGGATTTTAATGTGGTGGGGCCAATGGCACCTTTCCTTCACTGCACAGTCACCTTTAAAAGATAATTTTTAAAAGGCTGCTTGCTACCCCTGTGAGAAAAAGCACTAATACAGTTATGCCAGAACTTCAGAATTTTTCTTTAGGCAAAAATGTAGAATAAATTAAAACATTTTTTATTAAAGATTTTTTAAAAAAATCATCTTTATTTTAGTCTATAATAGATATAGATATGAAGGAGAAAATGAGATGTTAAATATTTTCATAACTTTAGAGCAAATGTCTAAATACTGTAGAGTTTAGCTGTTATTATGGTCACTATCAAATATAACCTAATAGCAATAAGGTCTTCAGTTAAATATCCTGCCT
>NW_007795115.1:0-1492 GCF_000696425.1 Galeopterus variegatus | reverse complement strand
CACTGTGCGGCAGAGCAACGACCAAATGAGCATGAGATGAGCTGTCACCCTCACTGTGGACAGTGGCAGCCCCTGGCTCTGCTGCTCCCTCTGTCTGGTGCCTCCTCACCCAGGCTGATCTTTTCAGGGTTCAGCTTGGTTCTCACTGAGGCCTTATATGTACTCCAGCCTGGGGAAAGAGTGTCTTCACTGCAATTTCACATCATTAGATACGTCTTTCAATTACTCTGAACATTCTACATTTTAATGACCTGGTCACTTCTATGTCCCTTCCCTAAGGTAAGCTCTTTGGGGTCAGATGCTATGTCTTTTCATCCATGTGCCCCGGGGCCTGGAACAGCACCCGACACACAGCAGGTGTTCAGTACCTGCCGGAGCCTCATCACTGGGAGTTTAGAGCTGGGGTTTGCCCACAGACCCGTGGGAATCATGAGGCCACAAGCAGAAAGGGGAAGCTCAGGAAATCAGGAGTCTTTCTCTGATCTGAGCAGCATGAAGAGGCAACCCTGGGATTTAGATTCAGGAACAAGGACCCATCTGTCTCCCAGATTCATCGTCTTGTCATTCTTTCTCATCGTCTTCTCATTCACCTAAACACACATCCCTATCCTTTTCCTTGCATAGCCTTTCAGGGATTTGAGGAAAGCTTATTTCTAAACCAAAGTGTTCAGGGTAATGCTGACTTCATAGATTGAGATTGGAAAAATGGATTCTGCTTCGATTTGGGGGGGATACTTTGAAAGGGATTGGCATACTCTTTAAGGATTTGGTAGAATTCACCAGTGAAGCCATCTGGTCCTGGTTTTTCTTTGTTGGGAACCTGCTGATTACTGTTTCAATCCCATTCCTCATTATTTGCCTATTCAGGTTTTCTGTTTCTTCTTGTTTAAGTCTTGCTAGTTTGAAAATCTATCAGTTTCCTCCCGGTTTTCAAATTTGTTGGCATATAGTTGCTCATAATAGGCTCCAATGATTCCTTGCATTTCTGTGGTATTGGTTGTACTGTCTCCTTTTTCATTTATGATTTTTATTTGGGTCCTTTCTCTTCTTTTTTTAGTTAGTCTAGCTAATGATTTTTCTATTTTGTTTATCTTCTCAAAACACAAACTTTTTGTTCTGCTGATCTTTTGTAACATTTTGGAGGTCTCTATTTCATTTAGTTCGGCTCCGATTTTAGTCATTTCTTTCTATCTACTGATTTTAGGATTATATTTTCTTGTTTTTCTATTTCTTGGAGGTGTAACATTAGGTTATTTATTCAAAGTCATTCTACTTTTTGAGGTAAGTTTTAATTGCAATAAAAGTCCCTCTTAAAACTGCTTTTGCAGTATCCACAGATTTTGGTACGATGTCTCTACTTTTATTAGTTTCAAGAAATATTTTCATTTCCTGTTAATTTCTTCTCTGACCCATAGGTCCTTCAGGAGCACATTGCTTAATTTCCATATATTTGTATACATTCTAAGTTTCACTTGTTATTGATTTCTAATTT
>NW_007795114.1:0-1492 GCF_000696425.1 Galeopterus variegatus | reverse complement strand
ATGTAGAGAACTGGATGGGGACACAGGAGTGACACAGTACAGGGTATGTGATTTTGCTCTCCGGGATCTTGAGCAGGGCTCATTGGGCAGCTGGTGTCTCTCAAATGACCACAGTATCATTGCTGGCAGTGGTCAAAGGACAGATGATGCAATGGCTATACAAACACACGTGCTCCAGAAACAACTGGAAGGTTACAGAAAGAGAAAACAAATTTCTGGAGAAAGGAAGTGGTAGAATGAATCATGTGATAGTGCAAGTAGGTATAAATGTGGAACAAAATACAGGACAGGATATTGAATTAGATGACTCCATTGACCACTCCTGTGCAGGAGTCAGGTGTTGGGGGCAGGGGGATTTGTGGCTTCTGGTAGCTGACACTGAATTTGTATTTGATCCATTTAAAATTCTCTGGCTGGCTGGTTAGCTCATTTGGTTGGAGCATGGTGCTCCAACAAGGTCAAGGGTTCCGATCCCCATATGGCCAGCTGCTGCCCCTCCCGCCCTCCTAAAAATTCTCCTCCCCAGCCAGGCAGTATCACTTAACCTACACATTTCTTAGGGTAAATAGACAAGTATTACAGCAAAGTCCTCCGTAGGCATGAAGACCTTGGTAATTAGCAGTGAGAAATACCAGATTTCTAGGTGACATTTCAGTGGGGTTTTTTGAAGAAAATCTTATTTTAAGAATTATTCCTCAAAGCTTACAAGATAATTGGTTCTGGGTATTCAGTTCATCTATTTTTAAATATGGCAGCAGATTTTTAGGACTTTCTTTTTACTGTATCATATTTTTAAATGTGGTATTAGGAAAAACCCTCTCATTATAAAATCAATTATATTTTTATTTTATTTATAGCAGGATGCTGTGTGTTACCATTCAGCATAATTTTTTCTAAAGACCTCTAATTTTATTAGCAGTAGAAATATTACAATTTAAAGGATAAAATATTTCAGCATTATTTATACTGCAGAGAGAATTGGGTTACTTCACTAACCACCAAAATGATGGTTTTAATAGCAAGGAAGCTCTTAACAGTAGTTAATTTTTAACGACAGTTCTTTCTACATAAAAATAAATAGAATTTGTTGCAATCCTCTGTTACTTGGTTTGTTTGATCTTTGCTTTCCTGTTCGTTAACAAGTGCACATTCTGTCCCTTATTCTTTACCGTAAGGATACCTATGACTGATCTGGCAGATGACAACGATCTCATCTGTAACGCATCATAGTGAAACCCATTTAGCAGATTACTTTGAGATTACTTTAGCTGCATGAAAACATTGCTGTACCCTTTATGAAGAAAGCCATATGTTTAAGAAATCTTCCAATCAATTCTACCCTGAATGAGACAGGGCTTATCTACTGTATCTTTTTGGGAGCATGGGCATACTTTTTCAGTGTACCTTTTTTCCCTGTCCAGTGCTACCTCTAAAGCAATTCTTCCCTATCAACATTTTTTCAAGTTATCTATTTTCCTTCTATTCCTCTATT
>NW_007795113.1:0-1492 GCF_000696425.1 Galeopterus variegatus | reverse complement strand
GCGTGACACTGAGGGTTGCGATCCGTTGCCGGACACGAAAAAAGACAAAAAAAAAAAAAAGTTCATGGAAAGATTTGTACTATTTTTTAATCTATTTTTCCACAAACTTTTTGAAGTACCCTCATATGAGCCCAGGATGGCATATACTCCTTGCATATGAGCCCAGGATGGCATATACTCCTTGAGAAAATCCAAACTCGAGATTGGATTACCAGATAGCTCTTAAGGCCCTGTCTGATGTAGTGCTGAGATTAATTCTATAAACTGGACTTCAGTAAAACCTAAAGCATGATTTAAGAAATGGATAAAAGTGGTAAGAGAAAAAGCAATCAGAAAAGGAACAAAAATTTTAGTTATCTGACTTTTCCTAAAGGGATTCTTTTGTTTTTATTTGCTTCGAATATTTGAAGACTTCCAGGAGTATACTATTTGTCACTTAAAAAAACAACAAAGAGCCCCCAGCAATGTTACATAGAAACATGCTGTCTCTCCAACCGAGCTTTAGAGAAATGGGAACTTTGCAGTGGGAGAGTTTCACACAATATCCTACCTTCAAAAGTATGATAACAGTAGCCCTACTTTTGAATCTATATCTTCCCTTGAATCCAGGAGGACACAACCACATACCCCTGGCCCAGCTCACAGCAACACCCGGTCTACCTACTGACCCATCTCCCGGCTCCTGTAGCCCACAGGCTGTGGTCTGGGGCTGCTGGTGGTAGAGGCTGTGGATGAGGATGGCTTTGGCAAGATGCTGGGGGTGGCCTCATCTGCAGTGACAGCCAGAACCTGCATCAGAGTGACAGGCTGCACAGTTGTCCCTGGAACGGATGGCTTCTGATATGCTTTTGTGGTCTCACCTGTAAGAAAATAGAATTACACCAGGGCCTACAAAATAGCCTGTAGGCTCTTACAGAACTAGAAATTTAAAAAAATTTTTTATTGAACACTAGCTTTGAGGAAAGACCTGTGCTAGCCATTGTAGAGGGTGAAATCTAGATGGAAAGACCTGTGCTAGCCACTGTAGAGGGTGAAATCTAGACGAACAGCCCACAATTCCTGCCTAAATCATCTCAGAGCAATAAGCCAATAAACAAACCAACGATTAGAAAAGCAATAATGTAGTTAAATGACAGTACAAAACTACAGCTGCACAGACAAGGCAGAACATGATTAATTGCCAGTTAATTTGCCAGGCACCACAAGCAACGGTCCATGTAGATACTTTTTTTTTTGCTGTTGCAGTTAGCTCTGGCCTAACAATAGATACTTTTGGGGCTTTCCCTCTGACTTACTCTTAGAGAATGCATTCTAGATGTTCTAGTTTAGGTTGGCTCTTGACTAGTCAAACAACTCCTTTGGGCTTCAGTTTCTTCATCTGTAAAATGCAGTAACAAAACTAACTAGAAGATAAGGATCATCTAGATTCTATTTCTTTTTTTCTTTTTTTTTTTTTTTTGTCTTTTGTCTTTTTTCCGTGTCCGGCAACGGA
>NW_007795112.1:0-1492 GCF_000696425.1 Galeopterus variegatus | reverse complement strand
GAGCGCCGCCGCACTCCCAAGCGGCGCACTGTAGCAGTGCGCCACCGGGCCGGCCCTTGACTTTCATATTTTTAAGTCACTTTATTTTGTTTCTAAAGATAAGTTTAGGAGTTGTTTTGATAATATCCTTCTGATATTTTATTTCATTGCCAACTGAAAACATTGCTAGTGGGAAATGGATTGTGTGTACTATGCATTCACTTATTTCAAAAACTAAGAAAAAAATGTATTTGGGGGAAGGCCACAGGCTGCAGAAAAATGTCTCACTGAACAGAAAATTAGGCAATGGGCAGGGAACAAAGGGCACCATAATGGAAACCTTCTAAGCTTGAATTAAGGTACTGACTAATGAGGATCCTGCAGGGAACAGTGGTAAAGGGCTGGATGTTTATTAAAGAACTGTTCATGCAAATTACCTGACTGATGGTGTTGCTGGCAAGTCCCCGAAGATCCCCCTTATAAGGCAGGACCTAAGGGGCAGCAGCCATTAAGCAATTCAGATGCACAAGCATCTGAAAAGACAGTAATTAAGAAATTTTCTTCACTGTATTCCAGGAGGAGAAATAGCATTATTCATCAAAATAAAGATACTTCAGAAATACACCTTAAGAAATTAAACCTGGTTGACAGTTTGAAAAGAAAGTTCTTTTATTTGCTGTTCACTTCCAACAGTGATGTTCAGATGACACGGTGACAATGGGCACTCAGTAGTAAGCCCAGTGCCTGGAGTTAGCAGAAGGGGGGGGGGTGGTACAGAAGCTTCTCAGTTCCTTTTCTGGGTGAGATATATATATAAATGTATACACACACACACTCTGTGTATATGTATGCACGCACACACACACTTCGCACACACACTCTCTCTTTTTTCCCCCAGATCTCTCCCTCTTCAAGAATAGGGAGAAAAGCCTTCAGTTTCTATGAAAGACATTCATATATTCATTCATTCCATATGGAATTAATGAGACATTTGCAAGTAACATACGTCATTCTAGGGCCTGAGTGTAGGACAGTGACTTGAACACAGCCCCTATTCCCAAGAGAAACTTGCCGGTCTTGTAGGAAAAACAAACTTAAAACAAATGATGACAGTGTAGTGTTGGGAAAATTGTGCTTTGCTGGAAGACAATGCATTGCTACATCCAGCACATTCTTCTTGGTTATCTGGGTCTGTTCATTGCCTTTGAGCTATTTTACAGCTCTGCAAACTGTAGATAACTGATAGAAATGCAAAATAATCCTTACCTGCAGACACACAAACACTGTCCTGTCTAGTACAGGTTCAACTGACTTTCCTCTCCCACTGAGGAAGAAGTCAGTTTCACCTCCACTTGTGTTTTTATTTCGATATTCCTGATTTGTCGATGTGTCTGTTTTTCTGGGTCTTTGAGGTGGTCATAACAACTTTGCTGGTTTTCTCATTAATGAGTTAAATAAAATCTTTAATATGTTAAATATTAACATAAATTAAATAAAATCTTTCAGTTTTAGA
>NW_007795111.1:0-1492 GCF_000696425.1 Galeopterus variegatus | reverse complement strand
GCCATAATAATCATATACAGTGTATATTGACAAAATAAAAAAAAAAAAAAAAAAAAGAAAATAAAAATTGGTCAGGGTACTTACTCCTTAATTTGGATTTAGGGCAGCAATAAAACTCTCCATTTTTCTGTTCACTGCCTGAACACTGATGAGGTTTCCAAGCAACTTTATGGAAATGGGAGTCAGTGACCCTGTGTTTTTGGTCAAGGGTCCCCACAGTGCTGAGCTCCATGAAACACGTTTGATTCGGGGAGGAAAACAATGAACTAGGACTCCATACTTAGCAAATGCCAGTAGAGTGGCTTTCCCTCTGGCTTTTCTCCTTTTATTATCAGGGAGCTTGAAAAACTGGTGTGGAAATGAGGCCTCAGGTAGAAACACTCTCTAGCTTGCTCCATTTACCTGTGCAGGTTGAACACCCCTGGATTCTGTTACCGCTGTGCCTTCTCTGTGAGGGCAGACTGCTCCTGCTCAGTTCACTCACGACAGACCTGGCACAGTCCTTGCTGAGGTAGTAGAACATGTTTCTGTGCCCTTCCTTCCTTCATGCCTCCCCACCCGGACCCCTGCTGGCTCTTTCTTTTGCATAAAACACATCAAAGTAATGCTAAGTTCACACATATGCAACCAAATGTTAGCAAGGGTGTCAAAACAATTTAATGAGGAAGGGAAAATCTTCTCAACCAATTATGCTGAAATAACTAAATATCCATATGGAAAAATATAAACTTGATCCATCTCACACCATACACAAAAACAAACTAAAGATGGGTCATAGACCTAAATGAAAAAGCTAAAATGATAAAGCTACTGGAATAAAACAGAGCTGTCTTCATAACCTTGAGGTAGGTACAAATTTCCGAGAGGGCCCCAAACCCAGAAACATTAATAATTAGGCTATAAAAGTTAAGAACCTCTGTGCATTGAAAAACACCATCAGGAAAATTGATAGGCAATTCACAGACTGGGAAAAATAATTCACTGCACATGTATGACAAATGGCTTCTGTCTAGTATAGAGAGAACTCCTGCTACTCAATAATAAAAAGAGACAACAACAATGAAAAAAAAAATGGGGAAAAGACACAAATACTTCTCAAAAGACAGTATACAAATAGCAGTTTGCAATGAAAGAGCACATAGTATCATTCAGGAAATACAAATTAAAACCACAACGAGATACCTCTACACTCTCACTAGAATGGCTAAAATGAGAGAGAACGTGGGGCAACCAGAACTCTCATATCCTGCTAGTGGGAACAGTGGTAAAATGGTACCTCTAGTCAGCAGTTTCTTAAAAGTTGTCTATGAACTAAGTATTTATCTAAGTGGAATGAAAACAACATGTGAAGAATGTTTATAGCAAATTTATGCAATAGTCGCTGCAAGCTGAAAACATTCTGAATCCATCAATGGAATGGATAAACAAAGTGTTATACTCATATAATGAAATAGTACTCAGCCATGAAAAGGAAAAAACTATTGATATATGC
>NW_007795110.1:0-1492 GCF_000696425.1 Galeopterus variegatus | reverse complement strand
GGAGCTTATCTGCTGAACGTGGGTGAGGGGCACTATGCTGTCTACTTTTACATAGGTTTCAAATTCATCATTAAAAAAGCGTGCTGAACATGCTCATTGTTTAACTCAATGGGAACAAAACTGGAAACCCAAAAGACAGGTCACACTGGCCAGCAACGTTGGTCCCCGTCAGAGCCCTGGATCGGAGCCGGAAACCACCACCAGACGGTCCACAGTGAGTACATATGAATGGTGGAAAAACAATGACTTTCTTTCAAGTCCCTGATGGTTCCCGGTTTCTCGATGGCAAGGCAAGGGAGGAAAGAGCCACTGATGTTTCTTATGAGCACCCTGCTCTGGAACTCAGCTTGAAAACACGTCTGTTCTCAGCTCCAGTGGGGACAAGGTGGCGTGCTCAGGTGTCTGTGGCCACATCACCAGAGCTGGGCGCACAAATCAGATTCCATTTGAAACAGATTTAATTACTGCACAAGATGAGAAATCCAAAATACCATTAGAAGATGATAATTTTTAATGACATGCTGTTGTAAATTTTTGGCGAACAGGAAGACAATATTTCCTTTGAAAGTGAGTAAAGCTGTGGAAAAATTTGCAGGGTAAATGTAAACACTTCACTGGCGGAGCCGTGAGTCCCACTGGCATGGGAGCAAAAGCACCACCACCCAGCACGGGAAGATGGAGGGACAGACGTGGAGGCGGCTGGGGCTCGCTACTGACGACGACGATTCAGAAACAGGATTCTGAAATGCAGCCAGCACACTCTTACAAAAGGCCGCCTCAGGACGGTGACACTTCTGTTGCAACGGCCTTACTTGACAAAGCAAGTCAGTAACCCATGCTCGTGTCTGCAATGTCCCGGGAATTGCTGCCTTGGGTGACAGATGTCTCCACAACGGTCAAGGGAGGCAGAATTGCTCAACCCACTCACACGTAGTGGCGTGCTGGTAAGTGTCTCACAACCAGTCTCGGGGGAAGTCCGGTGCACAGCATTTACTCACCCGTTTCTGTGGTGTGGACCCCCAGGCGTGGCCAATGCCGAGCTACAGACGGATGTGTCATCACTGAACGTGGAGCTGGGGCATGCTCAGGAACACACCATTAAGTAGTACTCCCCTCATGAAGATGCAACAGAAATAAACCAAGACCACAGACAACAGTAAAATGTAGTGAAGAAATTAGGAAGTGATGAGTCTCGGGCATTTGTTACTAATTTACTTTATTACAGTTTTATATAATTTGATTTTCAATAATGGCTGCGTTTAACTGGCTCCCTGGCAAGCAGTATGAGTTGGCTGCGGCTCTCCACTGAACGGGGGTGGGTCAGCAGTGGACAGAAGCCCACCCGGCTGGGATTCCTGCCTTGCCCTGTCCCGCTGTCCTGGCAGGCACCCCGCACCCGGGGCCCTCACCCCTCTGAGCACCACTCCACGCACGCCTTCCTTGCCCATCGCTGAGGCATGGGGAGGCGAGGCCCTGGGAGGCAGCAGGCACT
>NW_007795109.1:0-1492 GCF_000696425.1 Galeopterus variegatus | reverse complement strand
CTTAACTGCAAAATTCAACCTAAAGTAAGACTTAGCAAGTTACATGTTAACCATATACTCATAGCTTGACATCCAGCCTCTCATTCAAGGAAAAGGCCAGTTAGGGAAATAGACCTTTAAAATGGAAGTAGAAAGAGACAACAGATTCTTAATTACCCACTAGTCTTTGGGTCATGACAGTGAGTGAACAAGCAAAAATTTAGATAATTGACAAGAAACCATCAGTAAAATGGGAATATTATACAGCAATAAAAATGAATAAACTGGGCCGGTGCTACAGTGCACCGCTTGGGAGCATGGCTGCGCTCCCGCCGAGGGTTCGGATCCCACATACAGACCGGCCGCTCACTGGCTGAGCGAGGTGCGGGCACAACACCGAGGGTTGCGATCCCGTTGCCGGTCCCAGTCCGGTACGGGCGCGACACTGAGGGTTGCGATCCGTTGCCGGTCACGAAAAAAGACAAAAAGGAAAAACAAACAAAAAAAACAAAACAAAAAGATGAATAAACTATGTTCATATACAATAATGTAGATTCTCTAGAGAGAGAATAACAACAGCTGAGCTGTGATCCATTCACTCTGTTTCCTGTGGTTTAAGGATATCCCTCTGAGAAAAAGAGAGGGCAGATGATTTGGTCTAATCTTGTGAATGAACATCTACAAGTATAGAGTAATGAATTTTGCTTTAATTATTTATATGTTTGTATTTTTTAGTCCTTAAGATATCTTTTAGTCCTTAAGGTTGAAAAGAGTCTTCATAATATTTTGTCATGATATATACAAGTAACCAATCCTATTTATAAGAAGAGCAAGAATAATTTGCTTTAGGTGTATAATACTTTCCATTTTCATGAAAGAAACATAAGGTGACTTGACACGCAGCAGCCATTCCAGGTCCATTAATCCCCTTGGGATCATTTCCACATTGAAGAAGAATGGTGCTCTCTTACTGCTTATTTGTGATGTCAGGTTCTATTCGACATCACAAATATTTCACAAGTACTTATTTTGAGCCTCATGTGTGTAAGCCACTGTGCTACCCATTTCAGAAGAAAGAAAAAGCAGTAGGACTTTAAAATTGTAATCTAAAAGAGCTTTAAGTCCAAAAGGAAGTGTTCTACGGGGCCAAGTGTAGTTTAAGAAGCATGAATAATGTGTTAATTGTTCCAATGAGTGAGCATCTCTTTCTCTTCCAGTTAATCTGGAAAATATTCACAGAAGGGATAACATTTCAGATACACCTTGAGGAAAGACATCATTTCAATTGTAGATTACTTAGAGGGAAGTTGCAGTAGTAGGGGATGTTCTGTGGAGAGACACGTGTGACAAAGTGAAGTACTGTGCCTAATGCCAAAATCAATGTTCTAGTAGGACAAGGAGTGAACTGAGATCACTGACTGTGAACATTAACAGATTTTTAGTGGTTTTAGGGAGAAAAGTTTCCATAGTGTAATAGAATTGGGCTCAGTGAATTATGAAGAGTGAATAGAAA
>NW_007795108.1:0-1492 GCF_000696425.1 Galeopterus variegatus | reverse complement strand
TTCCCTCAATCTATTTCTCTATTCTCACACCAATACCATACTCTTTTAATTTATGTAGGTATAGAATGTATCTTGTTATCTGGTAAAGCAAGTTGCCATCATTGTTCTACCTTTTAAAAATTTTCCTAGAAATTCATGCATATGTTCTCATAAAAGTAGTTAGAATTATCATATCAAGTTCTATGAAAAGATCGTGTAGGGATTTGATATGTATTTAATTGGAATTTTAGTTTATTGTGGGAGAAATGAGTATCTTTACAATATTGTGTCTTCCCTTCTAGGAACATGGTATATCTTTGCATTTATGTATATGTTCTTTTATGGCCCACCTGGTGCTTGAAGATATAGTGACAATTGAATCCAATTTGGCTTTTGATTTATTGGAATATAGAATGTCTATATCTTCATCCTGCTCTCTGCAAACTGCTGCCAAAAAGGAACCTAGAACAATTATATTCCATTATGTAGAAGAAAACCATAAATGCATTAAAAAAATAAACCAGTTGTTTCTTTAAAATGCAGTTTTCAGTAATATGGATATTTTCACAATATTAATTCTTCTGATCCAGGAGCATGGAATGTCTTTCCCTCTTTTTGTGTCCTCTTTAATTTCTTTCAGCAGTGATTTGCAGTTCTCATTGCAGAAATCTTTCATCTCCTTGGTTATGTTGATATCCAGGTATTTTATTTTTTTCAAGACTATTTTAAATGGGCTTGCTTTCTTGATTTATTTTTCTGCTAGTTTGTTATCGGAGTATAAAAATACAACTGATCTTTGCATGCTGACTTTATATCCTGCAACTTCAGTGAAATCATTTATCAGCTCTAAGAGTTTTTTTGGTAGAGTCTTTAAGTTTTTCTATATGTAGAATCACATCATCTGCAAATAGGGATGGTTTGACTTTGGCTTTTCCAATCTGGATGCCATTTATTTCTTTCTCTTGCCTGACAGCCCTGGCTAGTACTTCCAGTACTATGTTAAATAGGAGTGCTGAGAGTGGGCATCCTTGTCTTGTTCCTGTCCTTAAGGAAAAAACTGAAAGCTTTTCCATATTCAGGATGATGTAATCCCCACCAAAATAACAATGACATGCTTCACAGAAATAGAAAAAACAATCCTAACATTCATACAGAACAACAAATGACCCCAAATAGCCAAAGCAATCCTGAGCAAAAAAAATATAGCCAGAGGCATAACACTCCCTGACTTCGAACTATACTACAAAGCTATAGTAACCAAAACAGGATGATATTGGCATAAAAAACAGACACTCGGACCACTGGAACAGAATAGAGAACCCAGAACTTATAGCCAACTGATCTTTGATGAAGGCAACAAGAACATACATTGGGGAAAAGACTGTCTCTTCAATAAATGGTGCTGGGAAAACTGGAAATCCATACATAGAAAAATGAAACTAGAGCCATACATCTCACCATATACCAAAATCAACTCAAAATGGATTAAAGACTTAAATATAAGACCTGAAAC